>NC_053496.1:166550711-166778592 GCF_905171775.1 Rana temporaria
TGATTGCAGAGAGTTGTGGTAGTAGCATTAGTGTCAGGACCTGACTCTAAACCCAGGACCAGGACCCCAGGACCTACTTGCTGAGCCATCTGAAATGCTGGACAGCTCCCTGCCTGATCCTTTGGATAACCTTACTTAGGGCTAGATTCATAAAGCTCGCCGTAAGTTTGTGCGGGCGTAGCGTATCTGAGATACGCTACGCCTCCATAACGTATCCGAGATACGCTACGCCGCCGTAACTTAGTGAGGCCGGGGCTGGATTCACAAAGAACCTGCGCCCTAAGTTACGGCGGCGTAGCGTAAATCTCTCGGCGTAAGCGCGCCAAATTCAAATTGAGAAGAGGTGGGCGTGTTTTATGTAAATAAAACATGACCCCATGTAAATGACGTTTATAACGAACGGCGCATGGGCCGTCCGTGACTGTATCCCAGTGCGCATGCTCCTAATCACGTCGCAAATAGTCAATGCTTTCGACGTGGACGTAATTTACGCAAAGCCCTATTCGAACGACTTACGCAAACAGCGTAAATTTTTCAAAATTTGACGCGAGAACGACGTCCATACTTAACATTGGCCATGCCTCATATAGCAGGAGTAACGTTACGCCGGAAAAAGCCTTACGCAAACGACGTAAAAAAATCCGCCGGGCGCATGTACGTTTCTGAATCGGCGTATCCAGTTCATTTGCATATTCTTCACTGAAATCGACGGCAGCGCCACCTAGCGGCCAGCGTAAATATGCAACTAAGATACGACGGTGCTAGAGACTTACGCCAGTCGGATCTTAGCCTAATATCGGCGTATCTTGCTTTCTGAATACAGAAAGAAGATACGCCGGCGCAGCTTTGAATTTACGCGGCGTATCTATAGATACGCCGGCGTAAATTCTTGCTGAATCTAGCCCTTAGTATCTTGTTTCTGGTGAACCTTAAACTCCTTGCATGAACTTCCTATTTAAACCATGCTTTTGCACTTCCTGTTTGCCGGATTATTGTGCTTCTCTCTAGCCAATATCATGCTTCTATTGCCATTCGCACCTTCACTACCACTCGTTACTGACCTTTGGCTTGTTCCTCGACTACGCTTCCGCTTGATCCAAACCTGCAATCACTTGTTACCTACCTTTGGCTTGTTTACCGACTACACTTCTGCTTGATCCCTACGTGCTACATCTGCTACTGGATCCTGGCTTGCTCACCCCCTGGTGGGGCGATCCTGAGAACTACCATCTGGCACTTGCATGCAGCAAACCCATCTCCTCCATCAGGAGCTCTGGTGAGGACCAGTTAGTGCTTGTGTACTTATTATGCTGGTCGGTGGAAACCTCTCTACTGCTATAGCTACTGGTCTCTGAACCTGTCTTTTTGCCTTGTGGGCTGTCTCAGAGTCAGGCTTTGAGGGTCTAAGGCAGTGCAGTGGTGTTGCTCTCGCCAGAGGGGTGACACCGGGGGGCGCCGCCTCACACTGTACTATAATGCTTGCGCGTGCGGGGGAGGCTGCATATAACACTCCCCAGTCAGGTTAAGCTGTCCCTCGGGGATCTCCAATGTCTCCGGAGGCAGCCTGAGTTGGTGGGCGTAGCTGGGGGTGTGGCTGCCTTCTCCACTCCTCCCACAGACTCCTTCACTCTGGCTGATCCCACAGCTGAAGGAGAAAGAGGTGAGGACACAGCAGCCCCGGGTGTCTTAATCTGTAGTAATGCAGTAAATTACTGCACACTGTCACTACATAGAGTCCTAATCTTCCCTACACCACCCTAATCTGCCCTATACCACCCCAACCTGCCCTTTACCACCCTAATATGCCACTATACCCCCCTAACCGGCCCTATACCACCCTAATCTGCCACTATACCACCCCAGCCTGCCCTATACCACCCTAACCTGCCTTTTACCAGCCAACCTGCCCTATACCACCCTAATCTGCCCCTATACAAGGGGTTTGACAAACCCTGGGTGCCAGGTTGCAATTGCGACTAGAATTAGTGACCTGGCACCTAGGGCGGCACAGCTGGGGTATCCTGTGTCTCCGTGCTCCCCCGCCGCGCGATCGTGTCCGGCCGCGTCGGCTGGTAATTGAGGCCGCGGCTTTGCAGCCTTCTGCAGGCCTATGCTTCCTTCTGTGATCTGGCGCCATCTTGTGGTTAGCCATTGGTATGACAAGACAACCAGCAATGCTAATGGAGCTTCCCCTGTCTGTTTTCACTGCCATATCCTTCCCTCTAATTAGAATCCCCAAACATTATACAGATTTTTTTATTCTAACACCCTAGAGAATAAAATGGTGGTCGTTGCAATACTTTCTGTCACACTGTATTTGCGCAGTGGTCTTACAAGCGCACTTTTTTGGGAAAAAATATAGGGCTAGATTCATATAGCCCGCCGTAAGTTTGTGTGGGCATAGCGTATCTCAGATACGCTACGCCGCAACTTAGTGAGGCTGGGTCTGGATTCACAAAGAACCTGCGCCCTAAGTTACGGCGGCGTAGCGTACATCTGCTGGCGTAAGCGCGCCAAATTCAAATTGAGAAGAGGTGCGCCGTCCGTGAACGTATACCAGTGCGCATGCTCCTAATCACGTCGCAAATAGTCAATGCTTTCGACGTGAACGTAATTTACGCAAAGCCCTATTCGCGAACGACTTACGCAAACGACATAAACAACGCAAAATTCAACGCTGTCCCGACGTCCATACTTAACATCGGTTACTACTCATATAGCAGGAGTAACCTTACGCCGGAAAAAGCCTTACGTAAACAACGTAAAAAAATCCGCCGGGCGCACGTAAGTTTCTGAATCGGCATATACAGCTCATTTGCATATTCTACGCCGAAATTTACCGAATCGCCACCTAGCGGCCAGCGTAAATATGCAACTAAGATACGACGGCGTAAGAGACTTACACCAGTCGGATCTTAGCCAAATTTCGGCGTATCTTGCTTTCTGAATACAGAAAGAAGATACGCCGGCGCAGCTTTGAATTTACGCGGTGTATCAATAGATACGCCAACGTAAATTCTTGCTGATCTAATCCTTTTTAATAAAAAAATAAGATCAGGTCTCCACAAACTCTATCAGTACGAACAAATGCCAACTGTCCCAACCTATAATTGGCCTAAAGAGCAAGAAACACATGAAAGGGGCGATGCAATTCAAACAAAGAAAAATTCCCAGCTCAACTTACCAGCCAGCATGCAACATACCAAATTGTCCTAATAGTTTACGTTAAAAACAGGGGTTTCCACAAACTCTAACCAGAAGGTTTACAATAAATAACATGACAGTGCAGCAGGACATAAATCTACCGTGTTTACCCCGAAAATAAGCCCTGGTCTTATATTAATTTTGGCAACAAACAACAGTAGGGCTTATTTCCGGGGTAGGTCTTACTATGTAATGTGCTGTCTTCTCTCCCTGCCTGTCAGGAATCCCCAGTGTGAACTGAGTTAAAATGTTTGTAAAATCCTATAATCCACTATATTACAGTAGTATATAATGTACAATGTGTGTTTCTGTGATACATAATTGTGCCAAATACCGTCGTTATAACGCGGCTCTGCGATTCTAAGACCTCCGGAGCTCTCTTGCCCACAATTATATTACAGAAACACACACATAGTACATTATATTCTACTGTATTATAGGATTTGACAAGCATTTTAAACTAGGGCTTATTTTTGGGGTAGGGCTTATAATGCAGCCCTCCTGGAAAATAACGCTAGGTCTTATTTTTAGGGTAGATCTTATTTTCGGGGGAAACACAGTATTAAATCTGTATGTTTTAACCAGCTAATATCCATCCATTACCAATTTTGTGGTTAAGATTATTGTTAAAGGGTCACTAAAGGAACATATTTTTTTTTAGCTAAATAGCTTCCTTTACCTTACTGCAGTCCTGGTTTCATGTCCTCAATGTTCGTTTTTGCTCTGATGTTGCTGTAATCCTTCTCTGTTCTGAACACTTCCTGGTTGTCTGTTTCCTGATGAAAAAATACATGGGAGCTTTCTCTCTGTGGTCACTAATAAAGGAGGTGTGATTACTGTGTGTCTAAAACCCCTCAGAACCAATCAGTTTCATTTTACAAACCATCACTGCCCTGTATTGGCTCTGAGTCTCTGTACATCGCAGAAGCAGAAAACAGCATGCAAAAACGAAACTGAAACTGTAGGTACATTATATGATTGATTTTTATCTATTTTTAATCATTTTTAAAAAGGAATCAGTTAACTTATGTCTCTATACCCTGTAAACAGTAATTTCATCAAAACATTTTCTTTCCTTTAAGATCCCTGTAATATGAAAATGTTTGCATTTAAAGCACTAGAGGCTTCTGCATGAAACAATTTAAAGGGGTTTTCCACCTTTTTTTACGTTTATTAAAAGTCAGCAGCTACAAAAAGTGTAGCTGCTGGCTTTTAATAAACTGACACTTACCTGCTCCACGGCTCCAGCGACAGGCCGGCCGGGGCTCCGCTCCTCGCCCCCCCTCTTCATTCTTAGTGTGGGCACCCGGCAGTAACAGCTTTCGGCTTCACGGCCGGGCACCCACTGCGCATGCGCGAGCGGCAGTGCGCATGCGCGAGCGGCGCCGTCCGATTGGACAGGCGCTCGCCTACAGGAAGGGGCTGTGAAAAGGCGATTAAGCTAATCGCCTTTCCAGCCCCTCGGCAGAAGGAGGAAGTGGGACAGGAAGTCCCCTTCTCCTGAAGCCCCCACTCCCCCCCCCCCCCAAAAAAATGACATGCCAAATGTGGCATGTAAGGGGGCGAGGAGTGGGTTAAGCGGAAGTTCCATTTTTAGGTGGAACTCCTCTTTAAGGTTGGAAAGGGTACATCTACATTTTTACAGCTTCTCGAGCACCCTGGGAACGTTGAAAACTCAAACGCTTATGCCGCGTACACACGGTCTTTTTTTGTCTTGTAAAAAAACGTCGTTTTTTATCATGAAAAAAAAACGAAGTTTTTTCAAACGTCATTTTAAAAAACGATGTTGCCCACACACCATCGTTTTTTCAAAATGCTCTAGCAAAGCGCGGTTACGTACAATACGTACTACGGCACTCTGTTCCATTCAAGCTCCCGTCTCATAACTTGCTTCTGAGCATGCGTGGGTTTAAAACGTCGTTTTAGCCCACACACGATCATTTTTTGTGACACAAAAAACGACATTTTGAAAAACGACATAAAAAATTGAAGCAGGTTCGAATTTTTTTTTGGTTGTTTTTTAGAAGACGAAGGCCGCTAGGTGGCGCTTCCGTATGTTTACGCGAGGAATATGCTAATTAGGTAGATACGGCGATTCAGAAACGTACGTCCCGCGGGCGCATTTTTTTACGTCGTTTACGTTCGGCTTTTTTCGGCGTATAGTTACCCCTGCTATATGAGGCGTAGCTAATGTTAAGTATGGCCGTCGTTCCCGCGCCGAGTTTTGAAATTTGACGTAGTTTGCGTAAGTCGTTCGCGAATAGGGCTGGACGTAATTTACTTTCACGTCGAAAGCAATGACGTTTTGCGGCAGGTTTTCGAGCATGCGCACTTGGACTTTTTCATGAACGGCGCATGCGCCGTCAAAAAAAAACGTAAAATACGTGGGGTCAAAGCAAATTTGAATAAAACACGCCCCCAACATCCCCATTTGAATTAGGCGGGCTTACGCCGGCCACATACGTTATGCCGCCGTAACTTAGGGCGCAAGATCTTTCTGAATACGGAACTTGCGGCCAAAGTTACAGCGGCGTAACATATCTAAGATACGTTACGCCGGCCGGAAAGATACGCTCAGGTATCTGAAACCGGCCCAAGGGCTCCTGCTGCTGTCAATCAAATGCAGTGGGGAGGAAGTGGGGGGGAGAGGAATAAGCCTGGTACACACGATCAGATTGCTGGCCAATCGAGCGTCTGATTTTTGTCTTCAGGGCATGTGTCTGGATCTAGTCTTGCATACTAATAGTACACAATTGTCGGCCAACAAACACAAACGTAATGACGTACTGCAAGGAATTTTCAGCTCTTGAGCGCCACCCTTTGGGCCCCTTCTGCTAATTTCATGTTTGGTCAGCATTGATTCCGAGCATGCGTGTTTGTACTTTCAACTTTTGTGTGATGGACTTGTGTAGTGACCATCAGAAAACCGACAACAGACTGTTGTCCGCCGAAAATTTACTAGCCTGTCAATCCCACATTTGTTGGCAGAAAGTTGAACAATTGTCTGAAGGAGCATACTAACAGTCTGTCAACAGACAATCCCCTGCCAACAATCTGATCGTGCGTACGAGGCTTTAGTCTCGCTGTGTGTGTTTATGAAGCGTGGCTCCATAAACACACATAGGTAGATTCAGAAAGAGTTAGGTCGGCTTATCAGTAGATAAGCCGACCTAACTCTGAATCTACGTCGCCGTATGTTTAAGCGTATGCTCAAACAGAGATACGCTTAAACATATCTAAGATAGGCCAGCTTGCGCCTATCTTAGCTTGCAATTTTTCGGATGGCCGCTAGGTGGCGCTTCCATTGCGGCCGGCCTAGATTATGTAAATGAGGGTATACGCCGATTCACGAACGTACGCCCGGCCGCCGCAGTCGAATTACGTTGTTTGCGTAAGGCCTTAGGCGGCCTAAAGTTATTCCACCTATGAGTTGAATAACAATGTTAAAGTATGGCCGCCGTTCCCGCCGCGAGGTTCGAATTTTTTAAGCCGTTTGCGTAAGTCGTCCGCGAATCGGGAGTTGCGTCGTTTACGTCCACGTCAAAATCAATAGGCCCGTACGGCCTACTTAGCCGCAATGCGCACTGGGAAATGTAGGCGCCCGGCGCATGCGCATTAGCAAAAAGCGTAAAAAAACGTGAGGTCAAGCCTCATTATCATACATCACGCCCCCCTCCAACCAATTTGAATTAGGCGCCCTTACGCCCGCTCGTTTTAGGCTACGCCGCCGTATATTAGCAGGTAAGTAGATTGAGAATCACTACTAGCCTAGCTAATTTACGGCGGCGTAGCCCAAACACACTAAGCTACGCCGCCGTAACTTTACACTATTGTACCTGAATCTACCTAACAGTTCAGGAGTGAGCGGACACTGTGTGCCCCCATAGCAAATGGGGGACACACTAAGAAGAGGAGGAGCCGAGATCACCGCCGGGACGTGAGAAGAAGAGGATTTGGCAAACCGTTCCACTATGAGTCCCTGATCACCACCATTAGTGGTATAAAAACCAAAAATTCCAGTATATATACGCCATAGTTTATAGACTCCATTAGGTGGATTCAGGTACAGTTACGCCGGCGTATCAGTAGATACGCCGTCGTAACTCTGAATCTACGCCGTCGTAAATTTAAGCGTATTCTGGAAACCAGATACGCTTAAATTAGGCTAAGATACGAGCGGTGCAAGTCTCCTACGCCGTCGTATCTTAGGGTGCATATTTACGCTGGCCGCTAGGTGGCGCTTCCGTTGAGTTCGGCGTAGAATATGCAAATGACTAGATACGCCGATTCCCGAACGTACGTGCGCCCGTCGCAATTAGTTACGCCGTTTACGTTAGAGATACGCCGGCGTAAAGATAAAGCTGGTCTCTAGGTGACGCATCACATGCAAAGTATGGACGTCGGAACAAGCGTATCTTTTTATGTCGTTTGCGTAAGTCGTACGCGAATGGGGCTGTGCGTAAATTACGTTCACGCCACAGGCATTGAGCCGACGTATCTTTGGGCGTAAATACGACGTGATACTGCGCATGCGCCGTTCGTTCGGCCATGCATCTACATGGGGTCAAGGCTCATTTAAATACAACACGCCCCCTACAGCCTACTTTGAACTACGCGCGCTTACGCCGGCCCATTTACGCTACGCCGCCGCAACTTAGGAGGCAAGTACTTTGTGAATACTGCACTTGCCTCTCTAAGTTGCGGCGGCGTTGCGTAAATACGATACGCTACGCCCGCGCAACGTAGATCGGCCGAACGTGAATCTAGGCCTATAACTTTCAACATACGCTTATTGGGATTTTTATTTTATTTTTACCAAAAGGCATGTAGCAGAATACATTTTGGCCTAAATTTATGATGAAATTCGATTTTTTTTATTTATTGGATATGTATATATTATAGCAAAAAGTACCGTATTTTCCTGTGTATAAGACGACTTTCTAACCCCTTAAAAGTCGTGGGTCGTCTTATACGCCGGTAACCTAACCTTACCTCAGAATCGCGGCCGTACGATTTTTCAAAAGCCGCGCCTCCTTCGTCTTCTGTTCCGTGATAGGCGGAAACACTCAGCTTCCCAGGAGGCACTGTGTTCAGTGTCTGCCTATCACGGAGGCCCTCTCGAGAGTGTACACAGTGCCTCCTGGGAAGCTGAGTGTTTCCGCCTATCACGGAACAGAAGACGTAGAAGGCGCGGCTTTTGAAAAATCGTACGGCCGCGATTCTGCATGTCTTGGGATAAGGTAAGGGCACAGTCTGGCATGTAATGGGGCACAGTCTGGCATGTACTGGGGCACAGTCTGGCATGTACTGGGGCACAGTCTGGCATGTACTGGGGCACAGTCTGGCATGTAATGGGGCACAGTCTGGCATGTAATGGGGCACAGTCTGGCATGTACTGGGGCACAGTCTGGCATGTAATGGTGGCACCGTGAGGCGAGGCATGACTAGTAGGAAGGGGTAGTCTTATACGGTAAGTATATCCCAAAACCAACATTTTAGCTGGAAAATTAGGGGGTCGTCTTATACGCCGGAAAATACGGTAAAAAAAAAAAATGTGTTTGTTTTTTGGTTTATATAATAAACAAAAAAACCCAGAGGTGATCAAATACCACCAAAAGAAAGCTTGTAAATGTAAAAATAAATAAATAATATAAAATTTAGTTCGAGTACAGCGTTGCATGAACATGCAATTACCAGTTAAAGTATCACAGTGCTAAATAGCAAAAAAAATAGCCTAGTCATGAAAGGAGTAAAACCCTCTGGAGTTGAAGTGGTTAAAAAGACAAAAACAGAGGCTGACACAGAAATGTTTTTATTTAAAAAAAAAAAGTTTGTTCTTCAACTCATTTTAACTTGTGATCCGTCTGCTGCTCAATGACGTCGCACATCCTTAAGACCCCTTTCACACTGAGCCGCCCATAGCGTCGGCGGTAAAACTCCGCTATTTTTACCATTGATGCTATGGGCGGATTTGCGGCGCATTTCGGCCGCCAGCGGGGGGGGGGGGGGTTTTACCCCTCACTAGCGGCCGAGAAAGGGTTAAACCCGCAGCGCATTGCCAGCGGTATAGCCGCGCTGTCCCATCGATTTCAATGGGCAGCAGCGGTGAAGGAGCGGTAAACACACCGTCCTGCTAGCGCAACGCTCCAGTGTGAAAGTGACAGCTGTTTAAGGGCGGATTGCAGGCGCTATATTTAACGCTGCATTGCCTGCAATATGCTCCAGTGTGAAAGGGGTCTAAGAGCTAGTTTACATTTCAAAACAAGGCTTCGGACACGCTTTGTTAAAAGCTCTCAGAACGCAAGTCAAAGCCCCTGTCACTAAATAAAATGGTTCGCTTACGTCCTGTTTACACCTTGCTTTTGCTTCAAAAATGATTCTCAATGTCGCTTTATTGGTGCTTCAGAGCATCTTCAAAGTCTATGGCAAAGCTTGCTTGAAGCCCCAACCCAAGCCCTACATAACTCTTTCGTACCTAAGCCTATTTATGACATTTGTAGCCAGATTCAGGGAGACTTAGGCTGGCGTATCAGTAGATACGCCAGCCTAAGTCATAATTTGCATCGGCGCTAATTTAAGCGTATTCTGGTAACCAGATACGCTTAAATAGGCTCAGATACGAGCGGCGTAAGGGTCTTACACCCTCGTATCCTAAAGTGTAATTTTTAGGCCGGCCGCTAGGTGGCGCTTCCATTGCGGTCGGCGTAGAATATGTTAATCAGTAGATACGCCTATTCACGAACGTACGCCCGGCCGACGCAGTACAGATACGCCGTTTACTTAACGCATTAGCAGGCCTAAAGTTATTCCATCAAATAAATGGAATAGTAATGTTAAGTATGGCCACCGTTCCCGTGTCGAAATTCGAAAATTTTACGTTGTTTGCGTAAGTCGTCCGTGAATAGGGATTTACGTCGTTTACGTAAACGTCTAAACCAATAGGCCCGTGCGGCGGACTTAGCCGCAATGCACACTGGAAAATGTAGGCGCACGGCGCATGCGCAGTTAAAAAAAAACGTCAATCACGTCGGGTCAAGCCTCATTATCATAAAACACGCCCCCTCAGACAAATTTGAATTAGGCGCCCTTAGCAGGCAAGTACATTGTGAATCATGTACTTGCCTCACTAACTTATGGCGGCGTACCTTAAATGCCTTAAGCTACGCAAGTATGCGCTCGCCATCCTGAATCTAGCTATTGGTGTGTACAAGTTAAAATACATATTTTTTGCTAGAAAATTACTTAGAACCCCCAAATATTATATATTTTTTTTAGCAGAGAATCTAGAGAATGAAATGGCGATTGTTGCAATATTTTATGTCACACGGTATTTGTGCGGCGTGTTTCAAACGCAACTTTTTGGGAAAAATTTACTTTCATGAATTTTTAAAAAAATGAAAAAGTAAAGTTAGCCCAATTTCTTTGCAAAATGTGAAAGATGATGTCACGCCAAGTAAATAGATACCAAGCACGTCACACTTTATAATTGCACGCACTCGTGGAATGGCTACAAACTACGGTACCTAAAAATCTCCATAGGCGACACTTTAAACTTTTATTACGGTTACCAGGTTAGAGTTACAGAGGAGGTCTAGTGCTAGAATTATTGCTCTCGCTCTGACGATCGCGGCGATACCTCACATGTGTGATTTGAACACCGTTTTCATATGCGGGCGCGACTTCCGTATGCGTTTTCTTTGTTGCGCAGACTCGCGAGGAGGGGGGCGCTTTAAATTTAAAATTTTTTTTCTTATTTATTTTTATAATATTAAAACAATTTTATTTTTTTTTTTTACATTTTGATCACTTTTATTGCTGTCACAAGGAATGTAAACATCCCTTGTGACAGTAATAGGTGGTGACAGGTACTCTTTATGGAGGGATCGGAGGTCCCTCCTTTGCACTTCAAAGTATTCAGATCGCCAAAAACGGCGATTCTGAATACTGTGTACTTTTTTAAATCCAGCGCCAGTGGCAGCCGAGAAACCCGGAAGTGACGTCATGACGTCGCTTCCGTGTTTACATTGCGGAGACTGAATCAAAGCCGTTTACGGCTTAGTTTCAGTCTACGCCTGGACACTGGAGGCGCCGGATCGAGGATTGGGTCTCCCGGTGGGACGGGAGACCCGGTCGGAGCGGCGGGAGGGGGAAGATGTCCCCTCCCACTCCTCCGGCATAACAACCGAGCAGCTTTTAGCCGCATCGGTTGTAATGTCTGGATAGCCAATCGCCGGCTCTAAACAACGGTACCGGGATGATGCCTGCAGCTGCAGGCATCATCCCGGTATAACCCCCGAAAGCGCATATATGCGTACGCTCAGCGTAAAAGGGTTAAGCACCATGAAGCAACATCTAAGCTTTAAAAAAGCATGTTGAAGTGATAGGAGCTTTGGTGGGGCTTCAAGCGAGCTTTGTCACAGACTTCTAAAGAGGCTTTAAAGCGGAGGTGTTTAAAATCAGCTGCCATAGTACGGTCTGTATCCGTTTTTTTTGTTTTTTTAATCGGCCTCCTTACCTTTGAACATGGGCCTTTAGTGAGCTGTCACTCACTTTTCCCCGCAGGAGTGGGCGTGGTTTTCAAAATCCCCCATCAGCGCTGTCTCCTGGGAGTTAGTCCTGAGAATCCCAGGAGAAGCTGTGTTCGAAATCCCGCGATATCTCGCGGGTCATGTGACTAGTAACTTGTCTGCTAGTCACAGCGGGGAGTGTCCTTTTCAGGACGCTGCCGGCCGTTGTCCTAGCAACGGCGCAGTGTTGACGGCGCTGCTCGCCGTCACACTGCGCGTGCGCGGGATAGAGCGGTGAATGCTGGGACAGCATTCACCGAATCCCGGAAGGGCTTCAGGAGGGCTTCAGAGTGCCCGCAGTTAAGATGGCAATGTCCATCATCAATTTTTATAAAATATTCTTTTGGGGGAAATCGTCTTGGTAGCGGCTGCGAGTAGGAGACTGGTGAGTACAATTTTCGTTGTACCATCAGCGTTACAAAAACATCTTAAAAAAACAAAACGTTTTCCCGCGGAACTCCCGCTTTAAAGCACCACTCGTTAGTGGGGTATCATTTTTGAAGTGAAGCCAAAGCAAAAGCAAGGTGTAAACGGGACTGTAAGTCAACCCCTTCATTTAGTGACGGAAGCTTTGACTGGCGTTCAGGGAGCTTTAACGAAGCCTGTCCAAAGCCATGTTTTGAAGCAAGTGTAAACTAGCCCTAAGAAAGCTTATATGTCCCATCAGAGACACGTGTTCAAAAAACATCTTTGAGACGTAGGTGAAAATGCAGGCAAAGAAATTGCGAAGTCTATATTTATCTTCTTTCCTTACCATTCTTCTTGCCTAATGAATGTGCGCTCTGACCATGCTTACGCGAGTGCTAAAAAAAATCCTCGGCTCCCATATGACATTATTTAAGCTTGGCAACTGTTGCCCTAGGTACACACGGATGCACTCTGGGACCAAGGGAGTAAACGGAGCATTGGGGAAACAAATAGGTTAGGTGGCAGGCAGTAGAGTGATCCTCTTTGCCCTGCAAAAAGTTCACATTAGGTCATGTAATATGGCTTATGCCCATTCCTTGGTGTCCGACAGCGACTTGTTTTTCAGAAGCCTATGCCGCACTCAGAAAAAGACTAGGGGGTCGATTCATGTACCTCTGCGCACTTCTTACGGAGGCGCAGCGTACCGTTTTTTCCCAGCGCCCCTGCAAATTATCTGCGCTACGCTTCATTCACGAAGCAGTAGCCACGTAATTTGCATGGGCGCTCCTCAAAAATGCCCGGCGTAAGGGCGCGTAATTTAAATGATCCCGTAGGGGGCGTGGATCATTTAAATTAGGCGCGTTCCCGCGCCGAACGTAGTGCGCATGCTCCGTCGGGAAACTTTCCCGACGTGCATTGTGGCAAATGACGTCGCAAGGACGTCATTTGCTTCAAAGTGAACGTAAATGGCGTCCAGCGCCATTCACGATTCACTTACGCAAACGACGTAAAATTTAAACTTCGCGATGCGGGAACGACGGGTATACGTAGCATTGGCTGCCCCTGCTAATAGCAGGAGCAGCCCTACGCGAAACCCGACGAACGGAAACGACGTAAACTGCGTACGCAGGGCTCGCGTAGGGTAGTGAATCGGCATTAGTATGCAATTTGCATACTATACGCTGACCACTACGGGAACGCCCCCTAACGGGCATCGTAAGAATGCAGCCTACGATATGACTGGCGTAAGAGCCTTATGCCAGTCATATCTTAGGCTGCAGTCGGCGTATCGAGGTTCCTGAATCAGGAGCATTCGAAAACGCCGGCACAAGTAAGCAATTGCGCTGCGTAACTATGGTTACGCAGACGCAATTGCTACCTGAATCTACCCCTAGGGTATGACTACTATGATGGCCCCAACGCCGAACCTGAATTAGACTTTACTCTCAGGTGACTCCTCTGATGGACAACGAGGTGGCTGTTTCTTGTAAAGCATTTACCGCACTCGAAGCAAGAATAGGGCTTCTCCCCTGTGTGAGTCCTGTGGTGTTTAGAGAGATTCGACTTATCTTTAAAGCACCTCCCGCACACCTCACATGAATAGGGCTTATCTTCCCTGTGGATTCTTCCGTGTCTGAGAAGGTTGGCTTTGTCACGGAAACATTTCCCGCACAGCGAACAAGAGTAGGGCTTCTCCCCTGTGTGAACCCTCATGTGAGTGAAGAGATGAGACTTCTGGGTAAAAGACTTCTCGCAGGCTGAGCACCCATACGGTTTCGTCCGCGAGTGAATTTTTTGGTGCAAAAGGAGATGCGAGTTCCGGGTAAAACATTTGCTGCACTGAGAACACGGGTACAATTTCTCTAGTCTGGGGATACGGAAATCTGTATCCAGGTCGTCAATAATACAAACTTCATGAGTAGAGAGGTCAGAAGATAGATCTTCACTATGAGGTGCTGGGAGGAAATTTGAGACGTGGTGATTTTCTATTGGAGAATCACATATGATGTCATCATCTTCGATTTCTCCATCTACAGTGATAACGGGGTGCTCATACTTTCTGTATCGTCCATCTAGAGAAAAAATAAATAAATAGGGTCATATAAGCAATTTGTGTCATTCATATTTAACCACACCCCAGCCGGCCACTGCATATACACAGCCGGGTGGGCGCACCCTCCTTCTGAGTGGACGTTCAGGAACGTCCCTCAGAAGGAGGGGGATCGCGTGCCCACGCAGAGGCGCGATCCCGATGCGCTCATCCTTGCAGCAACATCACAGATCCAAATCACCGTCACTGAGCGAATACCAACCGAACCTCCGGGAATATCAGCTCCCCTGATCACCATCTTCATCATCGCTGGATCAACAGGATCACTGTACCATCACATCACCATCAAACCATCTCCCACCATGCTCATCATCAAGTACGCAGCAGACCAGACACCCTCCGCAGCCTAAGGAATTTGGCCTCAACGCTACCAACCTCCACGCAAAGAACACTACGGAAAGAACAACTACTAAGAATCTACCGCCAACCAAACCTAAAAAACGAGAAGCCACCGCCTCAATTACAACACTTAGAATGCGCCCTGATCAACACAAAATCGGCAGTCAAGCACAGACAGGAAATCCACGACTTCATTGTCCAACACAACACAGATTGCCTCTTTATCACAGAAAGTTGGCCAACACCCGACTGTAATCCCATCCTAGCGGAATTAGTGCCCGAGAACTATCGCATCCTAACCGAGCACAGAACAGGACGAAGAAGAGGAGGCCTAGCAGTGATCTACAAATCCCACCTCGCTCTCACCAAACCAACTCTACAGAACTCACTGCGCTTTATGGAAACACTCACCCTGCAACTTCAAACAACACCCGAGGAAACCGTCCACATACTACTATGCTACAGACCACCCGGACCAAAGACGCATCTCCTCACACCCTTCACAGAATTCTTCTCGACGTACACCCTGAAAACCAAAAACCTGCTGTTACTTGGGGATTTCAACCTCTGGGCTAACTCAACCCAGGATCCCATCGATACCGCCTGCATCGACCAACTCGAAGAACTTGATCTGCAGCAACTTATAAAGACGTCAACACATGCATCAGGTCACATTCTGGACCTCATCTTCAAACAAAACATGAATATTAACACTCTGGACAACAGACCTTTACCTTGGACGGACCACCACGCCATCAAATTTATATTAACCATCGACACCATCCTTCAAAAACCCAAGCTCCCAACAACAATACACTGGACAAGATCGCAGAAGAAACTACACTCTGAGCTCTTCAAAACCACACTAGCGACCAAAATAGAAGTACCAAATCTGAACCACTATCAAACACTCAACGCCTTAAACAAAGCATTACTGCAGTCGACACAGTCGCTCCAAAACGCAAAGCTCTCAGCCAGAAAAACAACTCGGGCTGGTTTAACGACACTCTCACTCTACTGAAACAAGATAGCAGAAGAGCTGAAGGAGCCTGGAGGAGGAACCCATCAATAGAAAACCACACAAAGTATAAAACCCTCACCAAGAATTACCACAAAGCGATCTTTAAAGCCAAAAAAGAACACTTCGCAAACACCATCTCAAAAGCCCTTAACCGTCCACGGGAACTTTTTAAACTAGTCGCTAAGACTATGAACCCCTCCTGCTTGGAGCCCCCTGCAAGTGAGACACAAGAATTCTGTAATGAATTATCTGACTTTTTTATCGACAAAATCGAAAAGATTCGGATAACAGTACAACAGAAAAAAAACATTAACCCCACTCAGATACAGCAAGAAGAAGCAATCAACATAAATAGTCCACGATCGACGATTTTCGAACTGGTCCCAATTACCATCGACACCACAAAAAACATCATCGGAAGCCTCCAAGACAACACATCACCAAATGACATCATCCCTACAAAACTATTGAAAGAATGCACTGACATCTTGGCACCCACCATAACACACATCATAAACCAATCGTTCAGGGAAGGGATTGTTCCGATCACCCTCAAGCAAGGCATAATAAAACCCCTCCTAAAGAAACCCAACCTCGACCCTAAAGACCCAAACCATCGCAGACCGGTAACAAGCCTGAACACCATCTCCAAGATCATGGAGAAAGCAGTAGTACAACAGATTCAGCCCCATCTGGACGACCACAAACTCCTAGATGCCCTTAAAATTTTGGTTTTCGCCCAGGCCACGGCACAGAAACGGCTCTTCTCAAGATATGGGATGACGCTCTCGAAGCAGCAGATGACGGAGAATCCTGTCTCCTAGTGCTGCTGGACCTTAGTGCAGCCTTCGACACGGTAGACCACAACATATTGCTCACGCGACTCAAAGAAGTAGCAGGAGTCTCTGACTCGGCCCTACCGTGGTTCGCATCTTTCCTAGAAAATCGCACTCAGACCGTGAAACTTGGAGATTTTACATCAGAAACACGGACCATCACATGCGGAGTTCCTCAAGGATCACCCCTCTCACCTGTACTCTTCAACATCTACATCCGCCCGCTCCTCAATATCATCAGCAAACAGGACCTGTGCTACCACTCCTATGCGGACGACACGCAGCTTTACCTTCGAATCACCAACAAAAAATACCAATTTCATGAACTAGGAAAGTGCCTTACACTGATCGACAATTGGATGACGGAAAGCTCCCTCAAACTCAACGGATCCAAAACAGAGCTACTCACCCTTCACGCAAATAGGAAATCCATCTCCAGGACCACATGGACACCACCCACCATCCTCGAACAAACCATCGCGCCAAGCAATAAAGTCAAAAGTCATCTTTGACGAAGACATGACGATGGATGCACAAATAGAATCAGTTGTCAGCGGTTCTCATCATCTGCTCCGCATGCTACGTAGACTCATCCCCTTCATCCCGAAAGAGGACACAGCAGTAGTGGTTGGATCAATCATCAACTCACGACTCGACTTCGCAAATTCACTCTACTTAGGACTACAGAAATACCAGATTTCACGTCTACAAGTCATCCAGAACACGGCAGCCAGACTGGTAACAGGTAAAAAGCTGTGGGAACCAATCTCCCCCGCCTTGAGGTCCCTCCACTGGCTGCCCGTACAGGACCGGGTGACATTCAAGACACTCTGCCTCACGCACAAATGTACACAGGGTAACGCTCCTCAATACTTAAGCGAGAAAATAAAACCCTACGTCACCAAGCGCGTGCTCCGGTCAACCAACCAAAACCTCCTCCAAATCCCCAAATCTCGCTACAAATCTAAGGGAGAACGTAGATTCTCGGTCCAAGGACCTCGGCTCTGGAATGCTCTACCCACGACCATCCGCTTGGAAGAAAACCATCGGGCTTTTAGGAAAAAACTGAAGACCCACCTCTTCTGAAAGACCTGTACAACTCTGGATGCCAGCGCCTTGAGGCGATTAAGTTTGCATTTGTTGCGCTATATAAGTTTCTCACTCACTCGCTCGTGTCACCTGGACACGGCGCATCTCCGATCAGCAGGAGGGCTCTGTGATTGGCCCTCCTGATCACATGACGGCCGTGTCCAATCACAAGCGTCATGTGATGTAAATAGAGAGCTGGTTGCTAGGTGATTGGCTCTCCTCACACAGAAGTAGTCAGTGAGGAGAGCGGATCTCTGCAGCTGGCTCATGATCAGTGAGTATGAGCTGTTTTTTACAGCTTTTTACACGCTGATCACCAGCCTAGTGTCCACACACACACGTCCCCAAAACACTGTCCCCACACATTAAAGTGGTAGTAAACTCTGTACTACCACTTTTACCTACAGGTAAGCCTATAATAAGGCTCACCTGTAGGTATAAAGAATATCTCCTAAACCTGTACGGTTTAGGAGAGATTCCCCTCGCAATGCGCCGCTGACTGCAGCGGCGCATGCACGGCGGGGATCTTCGGCTAAAGGCCCGGCAGCCCCCGGACCTTGCCGGACAGAAGTCTCCCGCGCTTGCGCGGGAGTGACGTCATCGCCGCTACAGCCAATCACAGCGCTGGAGCGGCGATACCCGGAAGACACGCCGAGGCAAGATGACATCTCCCTCGGCGTGGACCAGGTAAGTTCCCCACACCTCGTTCCAAGGTAAGTATTTCATAATGAGCTAGTATGCGGTGCATACTAGCTCATTATGGCTTTTGCTTTTCAGGTATGAAAAAAATAAAAATAAAACAGCAGCGGCTTTACTACCGCTTTAAAAAAACCTGTCCCCCATGTAACAGTAAAATCATATGTCCCACCCAATGATCATCTGCACACATATGTCCATGATCACCTGCGCACAACTGTCCGCGATCACACAAACCAATTATACTTAACTGGATTTTTTTTTACCAAAGACATGTAGCAGAATACATTTTGGCTTAAATTTATGACTAAATTCGTTTTTTGGGGATTTCTTTTAAAATAGAAAGAAGATAAAAAAAGATTCTCCAAATTTCCGCATTTTTTTCGCTTATCTTACAAAAAATAAAAAGTCGTGAATAAATACCACCAAAAGAAAGCTCCATTTGTGTGAACAAAATGATACAAATTTCATTTGGGTACAGTGTTGTATGACCGCGCAATTGTCATTGAAAGTGCAAGAGCGCTAAAAGCTGAAAATTGGCCTGGGAAGGAAGGGGGTGAAAGTGCCCAGTACTGATGTGGTTAAAGCTGGACTCCAGGAAAACTGCTAATACACATATATTAGTTACACATCTCTAATTCATTCCAAAGGTGTTCTTTCGGGTTGAGGTCAGGACTCTGTGCAGGCCTGTCAAGTTCCTCCACCCCAAGATCACTCGACCATGTCTTTATGGACCTTTCTTTGTGCAGGCTCCTGACAACCCCCCCCCCCTAGGCACAAACCATTTTCCCTGGCAGAGGAAGAAGAGAATGTTGTAGAGGCTGAACAAGGAGAATCTGGATTGACTGTCTATTACTCACCTATGCTGATCTCTGAGGGGATTTGCTCCTCCTCTTCATCGCAGGGCTCGTCGCCCCTCACATAGGACTCTTCATCATCTTCAACTTTAATGACGATTAAGTTATTGCCCTAATTAAGAAAAAAACACACCAACAATAAAGCATTACACTTATAGCTAGATTCAGGATTGCGAGCGCATAGTTGCGGCGGCGGCGTAGCGTATGGCATTTACACTACGCCGCCGTAAGTTAGCGAGGCAAGTACCTGATTCACAAAGTACTTGCCTGCTAAGTTACGGCGGCGTAGCGTAAATGCGGCGGGCGCAAGCGCGCCTAATTCAAAATAGGCTGAGGGGGGCGTGTTTTAGGTTAATTATGTTTGACCCGACGTGATTGACGTTTTTTTGGAACGGCGCACGCGCTGTCCGCCTACATATTCCAGTGTGCATTGCGGCAACGTACGCCGCACGGGCCTATTGGTTTCGACGTGGACGTAAATGACGTAAATCCCTATTCACGGACGACTTACGCAAACAACGTAAAATTTTCGAATTTCGAAGCGGGAACGGCGGCCATACTTTAACATTACTATTCCAACTATTTGATGGAATATCTTTAGGCCTGATAATGCGTTACGTAAACGGCGTATCTGTACTGCGGCGGCCGGGCGTACGTTCGTGAATAGGCGTATCTAGTGATTTACATATTCTACGCCGACCGCAATGGAAGCGCCACCTAGCGGCCAGCCAAACATTGCACCCTAAGATAGGACGGCGCAAACCGTCGTATCTTAGATAGGTTTAAGTGTATCTCTGTTTGAGAATACGCTTAAACTTAGGTCGGCGCAGATTCTGATACGCCGACCTAACTGTAACTGAATCTAGCTATTAGTTACTAAAGCCCAACTCTAGACAAAACATTCATGAAACAAGAAAAGCTGCTCCAGGTGAGCGAGTCTCTGGTAATCCCCCCCCCCCCAGCGCTCATGCTGTGTAACATGAAGAAATAATTCCAGAGGGCTGCACTTCCAAAAACCCTTTTATTGAAGCTTTGTATGACAAGTGGTTGACAGATGGAGCAGGGGACAAAGAGGTAGGCGCGTTTTGCGCAAATGTTAGCGCTTAGTCGTTACCAGATTATCTAGACAAAAATAGGGACAGAACTGCTGTGGGGGTTTTATTTCATTGAGAAGATCTCTCCATACATTCTTATCTCTGTGACACCAGGACAAGACTAGAGGTAGACCAATATGGGTTTTTCTCTGTCCGATGCTGATGCCGATATTTAGAAATTGGGGCGGCAAAAGATTTTTGTGGCTGATATTTTAGGCCGATAAAAAAATAAATAAAAAAAAAACAACCTCACCCACTCCACTCCTTCCTGCTTACTCCTGTCACTCTAGCACACACTTGATGTCCTCAGTACAGATGGCACTGGTGTGGAACTGACAGATGGCACTATTGGCACTGGCAGGTGGCACTGATTGGCACTAGCATGTGGCACTCATTTGGCACTAGCAGGTAGCATAAGTTTGGGACAGATGGCACTGATTGGCAGTGACACTAGCAATTGGAACTGGTTGGCACTGGCAGGAGGCACTGATTGGCAGTGGCACTGGCGGGTGACACTGGCTGGCAGTGGCGGGTGATACTGTTTGGCACTGGCTGGTGGCACTGACAGATGGCACTGGCTGGTGGCACTGGCAGGTTTCACACTAAGCCGAGTGTAACTGTGTGAAACTAACAGAGAGGAGAGAGAGAGGAGCTGTCAGCTCGATGTCGGGCGGGACCCAGCAGCTAAATTACACCAGCCAATGATTGGGCCACTTTAGAAAGGGAGCGGGGCCACGTACACGTAGCGGCCCGCCCAGATACCATCCCATTGGCTGGTGTAATATAGCTGCTGGGTCCCGCCCACCCCGGCCGGGTCCCGTCCACCCCCCCCGGCCGGGTCCCGTCCACCCCCGACATCGAGCTGACAGCTCCTCTCTCTCTCCTCTCTGTTACTTGTCAGTTTCACACTCAGCGCGCCGCTTGTTGCTGCAAGAGTCGCCGAGTGTGGAGAAGGGAGGAGGAACGGCCAGTCAGTGTTAGATTAATCGGCGGCCGAAGCCGATTTATCTAAAATGGCCAAATATCGGCCGATATATCGGTCTACCTCTAGACAAGACATGAGGGGACTGAGGCTCACTGGGACAGGAAAACACAGCAATAAAAAATAACACACAACTGACTGAGGTTCCCGGTTCCCATCTCTTTGCTTCATTCAAAACAAAATGTATATATATTTTTTTGTAGAACTGGGCTTGGAATTTTAGTAGGGTTGTCCCGATACCGATACCAAGCATTTCCCCGAGTACTTGTACTCGGGAAACTGCTCAGATACTTTACCGATACCTGACTCTGCCTCCATGCTCCTGTGTGCCCCCTCCGTGCCGCTACCGTTCTGCTCTCCCCCTCCGTGCCACTGCCGTTCTGCTCTCCCCCTCCGTGCCGCTGACGTCCTCTGTTCTGCTCTCCCCCTCCGTGCCGCTGCTTTCCCCCTCCGTGTCCTCCTCCACCACCTCTGTCAAGATGGAGAGCGGCAGTAGGAGCCGCTAAACCCGGCTCCTACCTTTTCCGAATGAACAGAGTCAGTGATCACAGACTCTGTCCATTCATATGACTGAGCATCGTAACCTGTGTTTACGATGCTTCAGTTTATGAATGATAGGAGCCTCTGTCTCCTGTCCATTCATTTCCAGTGCAGCTGAGAAAGGGACTGGGGAATCCGTGTCCTTAGTCCCTTTCTCTGTCTCAAAGGCGAGATCAGGGGTCTGTTATGACCCCTGATATCTCACCAAAGCCCCCCAACAGGGCTAAGAAAAAAAAAATGGCAATAAATAATAAAAATTAATTAATTGTAAAAAATAATACATATTAAATGAAAAAAAAACACTGACACGTCCATCCCCCCCCCCAAAGAAAGCATTGTAAAAAAACAACAAAAAAATTGTGAAATATTTAAATTGTAAAATAAAAAAAAATACTGACACATGACATAAAAAAAAAAAAAAAGTATCGGTATCGGCGAGTACTTGATAAAAAGTATCAGTACTTGTACTCGGTCTTAAAAAAGTGGTATCGGGACAACCCTAAATTTTTGTATTATTAAAGAATCTCTCACCTTATAATGGTAGGTGACATCGTGAGTAAGGTCTATAGCATCTGCTGGGGTCTTCAAATCTTCCTGTGTGGGATCCCGGGAATCCAAAGGACTGGGACATCTCTCTGGGGGATTTCTTTTATTTTTAAATCCATCTGTAGGAAACGCATAAGATTGTTGTACTTACTGTAAAATCAATTTCTTGAAGTCAGTTGAGGGATACCGGAATTCAGATACAGTCGGCTTTTACAGCCTCCTACAGGACTGGAAACTGGCAAACAAATTTCATAGGTTAGCCACCAGTATAGCCCCGACTCTACCCAGCATGCCCCAGTTGCGTAGAAAAGCAGTAATGGGGGGGGGGGGGGGGGGAATAGGATGGGACTTGTGTCCACCAAAGGACTTTGGAGCAAGTACAAAATCTCATTTTCTTTATCATCCATTGAGGGACAAAGAAATTCAGATAGATACAGTCAGGATGTCCAAAAGCAGTCCGAATGAGGAGTGGGCAATACATCTAAAGCATTACAAGCCTCCCTAGAAGGACTGGGGAACACCTACAGCCCAGGATCTGCCTGAAGGATGGACACCTGTATCAGAATGGATAAGGTGACCCCTACCAGATATGGGAACAAGACAACATGACCAAGAAGGATCTAGACCTGGATTATAGGGTTGTCCCTATACCGATACTAGTATCGGTATCGATTCCGAGTATTTGCGGGAGTACTCGTACTCCCGCAAATACCCCCGATACCGAAATAGAATACTCCCCGTTACGCCGCATCCCGCCGCATCCCCGCTGCCGCCGACTGGTTAATACGCGCGGGGAACATTACAGCTTTCATTTGAATAGCTGTAGTGTTTCCCGCCGCGTATAGACACTCCCCCTTGCTCGGGTGAACTGTCCAATCCCGAGCAAGGGGGAGTGTCTATACGCATCGCGGCACGAATCATTACAGCTATTCAAATGAAAGCTGTAATGTTCCCCGCGCGTATTAACCAGTCGGCGGCAGTGGGATGCAGGTAAGGGGGACATGGCTGGATATGGGGGGAGACATGGCTGCATATGGGGAACATGGCTGGATATGGGGGGACATGGCTGCATATGGGGGGAGACATGGCTGCATATGGGGGGAGACATGGCTGCATATGGGGGGAGACATGGCTGCATATGGGGGGAGACATGGCTGCATATGGGGGGGACATGGCTGCATATGGGGGGAGACATGGCTGCATATGGGGGGAGACATGGCTGCATATGGGGGGAGACATGGCTGCATATGGGGGGGATACATGGCTGGATATAGGGGGGATACATGGCTGGATATGGGGGGAGACATGGCTGCATGGGCGGGGACATGGCTGGATATGGGGGGAGACATGGCTGCATATGGGGGGGGGGGGAGACATGGCTGCATATGGGGGACATGGCTGGATATGGGGGGAGACATGGCTGCATATGGGGGGACATGGCTGCATGGGGTGGGACATGGCTGGATATGGGGGGGGGGCATGGCTGCATATGGGGAGACATGGCTGGATATGGGGGGGGAGACATGGCTGCATCTGTGGGGGGGGACATGGCTGCATTTGTGGGGGGACATGGCTGCATTTGGGGACACATTTAAAAAAAAAAGTATCGGTATTCGGAATCGGCGAGTACATGAAAAAAAGTATCGGTACTTGTACTCGGTCCTAAAAAAGTGGTATCGGGACAACCCTACTGGATTAAAAAAAAAAGTCACTGCCAGAGGGGAATAACTCCCCACAAAAGGAAACTACAACCTGAGCCAGTAAAAAGCTGGGATCAAAAGTAAAATTTCTGTCTTTGCAGATGACACCAAGCTATGCAGTGGAATAACGTCCTTGCAGGATGTCTCCAATTTACAAGCCGACCTCAATGCTCCGTCTAATTGGGCGACTAAGTGGCAGATGAGGTTTAATGTTGATAAATGTAAAGTTATGCACTTGGGGGCTAAGAATATGCATGCATCATACATACTAGGAGGAGTACAACTGGGGGGATCTGTAGTGGAGAAGGATCTGGGGGTTTTGGTAGATCATAAGCTAAATAATGGCATGCAATGCCAAGCTGCGGTTTCCAAAGCGAGCAAAGTCCTTTCTTGTATTAAGAGAGGTATGGACTCCAGAGAGAGAGATATAATTTTCCTCTGGAGCAGGAGGGCCTGAGAGATATCATGTACCATGGAGGGTTCTTTATAATTCAGAGACAGGGTGCCTTCTTGAAGAGGAGGGAGGAACCCAGCTACAAAACCCAAAATAGGGTCCAGAAGACATGAGCTGGATATAGAAGGGGTTATACTGGTTATACTTTTCTGTTTGCCAGTGTACAATTTTTCATTAGGCAGCAGTATAACTGAATTCCTGTGTCCCTTATTGGACCATAAGGAAACACTATTTCTCTGACTTTATATCAGAGGATGTGTATCTAGGGGGATCCTCAATACTCTTCTCTCCTGTACAAGAAATGAAAGTCTCCTCTTACCCGGTGATGTGAGGGGCGGCCGCTTCTCCATCAGGACGTCCTTGTAGAGATCCTTGTGTCCTTCTATATACTCCCACTCCTCCATGGAGAAATAGACAGCGACATCCTGACACCTTATAGGAACCTGACACACACAATGATACCGTCACCATCCGGACACATCCTTTTTTTTTACTGGATAATGTCCCAGAATTTCCAGCATGGCTCACCTCTCCTCTCAGCAGATCAATGATCTTGTTGGTGACCTCTAGAATCTTCTTGTCGTTTCTCACAGGTATTACAGAAAGAAGTGGGGGTTCCATAATGAACTTCTCTCTCCTGTTCCATTGTCTTGACCCAGTGTGGTGTCTGTTGGGTGTCATATGCTTGACAGATGTCTTCTTCACAACCATGTAATCCTGAGAGTTAAAATACAAATTCATATCACTTTAACTTAAAATAATGGTACTGAAATTGCACAAGATGGCCGCAAACCTCCTCTTCTCGGGTGCCCCGTCACCACTCTTGGCTCCTCCTCCCTTCCGGGTAACCCCTTAGCAAGCCAGGGTGAGGGGGCGATACTGCTACGTAAATAATTTTTAACTTAATGCTGGGAATGCATTACAGTAAAACTGTTTAGGCTTTAGAACTAGGGTTGTCCCGATACCGATACTAGTATCGGGACCGATACTGAGTATTTGCGGGAGTACTTGTACTCCCGCAAATGCCCCCGATGCCTCATCCGATACTACACCCCCACCCCCCCGCCGCCGCATACCGCAACGAAAGCCGCCGCCGCAACGCCGCATGGTTAAACTGCGTGCGGGGAACATTAC
Source organism: Rana temporaria (assembly GCF_905171775.1). Taxonomy (NCBI): domain Eukaryota; kingdom Metazoa; phylum Chordata; class Amphibia; order Anura; family Ranidae; genus Rana; species Rana temporaria. Next base: position 166,576,289 of record NC_053496.1, read on the forward strand.
AGCTTTCACTTGAATAGCTGTAATGTTTCCCGCCGCGCCGTGTATAGACACGGGTGATCTGTCCAATCCCGAGCAAAGGGGAGTGTCTATATACGCAGCGCAGCGGGGAACACTACAGCTATTCAAATGAAAGCTGTGATGTTCCCCGCACGCTGTTTAACCAGGCGGCGGCATCTAGGTATGGGGGGACATGGCTTGTTATATGGGGGACATGGCTGGTTATATGGGGGACATGGCTGGTTATATGGGGGACATGGCTAATTTTATGGGGGACATGGCTGGTTTTATGGGGGACATGGCTGGTTTTATGGGGGACATGGCTGGTTATATGGGGGACATGGCTGGTTATATGGGGGACATGGCTAATTTTATGGGGGACATGGCTAATTTTATGGGGGACATGGCTGGTTTTATGGGGGACATGGCTGGTTTTATGGGGGACATGGCTGGTTTTATGGGGGACATGGCTGCATATATGGGGGACATGGCTGCATATATGGGGGACATGGCTGCATATATGGGGGACATGGCTGCATATGTGGGGGGACATGGCTGCATATGTGGGGGGACATGGCTGCATATGTGGGGGGACATGGCTGCATATGTGGGGGGACACGGCTGCATTTGGGGACACATTTAAAAAAAAGTATCGGTATTCGGTATCGGCGAGTACTTGAAAAAAAGTGGTATCGGGACAACCCTATTTAGAACCACTTTAGTGATAAAGAGTAAGTCATACCCTGCACCACACACTGGAACCATCTGCTTTTCTTTCCTTTTAACCACTTAAGCCCTGGAAGGATTTACCCCTTCCTGACCAGGCCATTTTTTGCAATACAAAACTGCGTCGCTTTAACTGACATCTGCGCGGTCGTGCAACGCTGTACCCAAACAAAATTTATGTCCTTTTTTTCCCCACAAATAGACTTTCTTTTGGTGGTATTTGATCATCTCGGTTTTTATTTTTTGCGCTATGAACAAAGAAAGGAGTGACCATTTTAGAAAAAACACACAATATTTTTTACTTTTTGCTATAATAAATATCCCTCCTTTTTTTTCAGTAATTTAGGTCAATATGGATTCTTCTACATATTTCTGGTAAAAAAAAGTCGCAATAAGCGTATATTGCTGAAAAGTTATAGCGTCTAAAATAGTGGTAAGATTTATGGCATTTTTACTAGTAATGGCGGCGATCTGCGATTTTTAGCAGGACTGTGACATTGCGGCGGACAGATCAGACACTTTTTTGGGACCATTTATACAGTGATCAGTGCTATAAAAATGCACTGATCGCTGTATAAATGTCACTGGCAGGGAAGGGGTTGAAGCTAGGGGTGATTAAGGGGTTAAATGTGTTCCCTTCTAGGTGTTTCTAACTGTGGGGGGGGATGGGACTGACTGGAGGATGATCTCTCTCTCCTCCCCTGACAGAACGGAGATCTGTCTGTTTACATTAACAGATTTCCATTCTGTCTCTGTCACGAGCGTTTGCGGATGCCCGGTGGACATTGCGGCCACCGTGCACACGCATTGGCTCCTAAGGTGCGCCCCCTATACCTCTTAAAGCGGCCGCCGTACAGCTACGGCGATTTGCGCAGGGGAGCCGACCTGCCACCGTATAAGGACGGCAGCTGGTCAGCAAGTGGTTAATATTATATTCACAATCCTCCTCACCTCTCCAGTCATGTCTATTTTATTACTAGACATAAAAGTGATGTCATGTGACCTCCCAGAATCCCCCTCACCTCTCAGGTCTGTGTTTTATTAATAGAGATAAGAGTGATGTCATGTGACCTCCCAGAATCCTCCTCACCTCTCCAGTCATTAGGTAGATGATCTCCAGAGTGAGGTCTAATATCCTCTCAGTCATGTGATTATGCTCTTTCTCCATCCTCAGCCAGGCGATATTTCCCAGACAGGCTTCAGTTTAATCTGTGATCAAAATAAAAACACACAGACCTTATGATGGAGTCTAGTAAAAGGGGAAGTTCAGCTCTTCCTCCTCCTTCCCCTCTTCTTTATATATTTTTTTTTGGGGGGGGGGTCGGTTACATGATTTTGACAGGCTCCCTCTGGGAGGATGTTCAACCCCCCCCCCCCCCCCCACTTCACCCTTAGACTTTTCTGGGACAGATCACAGGTCCCAGAAGACTGCAGGACCAAAAATAAAATGCAGCACAGTTCATGTTTAGCTGGAAAACGGTTGTGAAGCCGTTTAAAGAATTGGCTTGGGTGAGGACAGCGCTGGATCCAGGGGCAGGTAAGTGTCCTTATATTAAAAGTCAGCAGCTGCAGTATTTGTAGTTGCTGACTTAAATTATTTTTTTTGGGGGGGGGGGGGGGTGGGGGAGACCTGAAGCTCCATTTTAAGGGCTATGTTCTCAGGCTTCTGATATCTCTGGGGCGGAAAGGACTGAAATGGGACAATCCAACCAGGGACTGATCTTGGCAGCACGCAAGTTGCCACAGCAGTGACAGCAGAAAAACATGTAATCTATAGCAGGGCTAAAAGGAAAACCTTTGAACTCCCCAAAAAGAGGTAATGAACTCCAGCAGATTGTTACATTGTAGAATCAGAGGAGCAGACACAAGAAGACATTAAAGCGTAGGTTCACACAAAATGTGAACCTCCGCTTTTTGGAACCCTCCCCCCTCTGTCACATTTGGCACCTTTCAGGGGGGAGAGGGGTACAGATACCTGTCTAAGACAGGTATTTGAACCACTTCCTGGTCCAGCCCCTTTACGTATCTGATATGTATACCCTTTAGAGATATCAGAAGCCTCAGAACATAGCCCTTAAAATGTCTTCTAGGAAACACTGTTCCCAGCAGAGAGCGGGACCAGTGACGGCGCACCGCGATGCTCAATGCATGCGCAGTAGGGAACCGGGCAGTGAAGCTGCAAGGCTTCACTTTCTGATTCCTCTACCCAGGATGGCGGCGAAAGCAGCCGAGGACCGAGCGATTGCTCAGCCTCGTCTGCTGACGTCGCGGGCACGCTGGACAGGTAAGTGTCCATTTTTTAAAAGTCAGCAGCTGCAGTATTTGTAGCTGCTAGCTCCTAAATAAAAAAAATTGGCGGAACCTCCGCTTTAAGGCAAAAGGGAGCCGGAAGGGAAGCGAGGGTGGGGACGGTATAGCCGGAAGGGAAGCGAGGGTGGGGACAGTACAGCCGGAAGGGAGGCGAGGGTGGGGACAGTACAGCTGGAAGGAAAGAGAAGGCGGGGACGGTACAGCCAGAAAGGGAAGAGAAGGCGGGGACGGTACAGCCGGAAAGGGAAGAGAAGGCGGGGACGGTACAGCCGGAAAGGGAAGAGAAGGCGGGGAAGATACAGCCAGAAAGGGAAGAGAAGGCGGGGAAGATACAGCCAGAAAGGGAAGAGAAGGCGGGGAAGATACAGCCAGAAAGGGAAGAGAAGGCGGGGAAGATACAGCCAGAAAGGGAAGAGAAGGCGGGGAAGATACAGCCAGAAAGGGAAGAGAAGGCGGGGAAGATACAGCCAGAAAGGGAAGAGAAGGCGGGGAAGATACAGCCAGAAAGGGAAGAGAAGGCGGGGAAGATACAGCCAGAAAGGGAAGAGAAGGCGGGGAAGATACAGCCAGAAAGGGAAGAGAAGGCGGGGAAGATACAGCCAGAAAGGGAAGAGAAGGCGGGGAAGATACAGCCAGAAAGGGAAGAGAAGGCGGGGAAGATACAGCCAGAAAGGGAAGAGAAGGCGGGGAAGATACAGCCAGAAAGGGAAGAGAAGGCGGGGAAGATACAGCCAGAAAGGGAAGAGAAGGCGGGGAAGATACAGCCAGAAAGGGAAGAGAAGGCGGGGAAGATACAGCCAGAAAGGGAAGAGAAGGCGGGGAAGATACAGCCAGAAAGGGAAGAGAAGGCGGGGAAGATACAGCCAGAAAGGGAAGAGAAGGCGGGGAAGATACAGCCAGAAAGGGAAGAGAAGGCGGGGAAGATACAGCCAGAAAGGGAAGAGAAGGCGGGGAAGATACAGCCAGAAAGGGAAGAGAAGGCGGGGAAGATACAGCCAGAAAGGGAAGAGAAGGCGGGGAAGATACAGCCAGAAAGGGAAGAGAAGGCTGGGACAGTACAACCGGAAAGGGAAGAGAAGGTAGGGACCATACAGCAGGGAAGGGGAGGGTGGGGATGATACAGCCAGAAAAAAAAAAAGCGTGGGCTTGGACAGTACAGTTGGAAAGGAAGGAAGGGCGGGGACAGTACAGCCAGGGGGGAGGAGAGGGCGGGGACGGTACAGCCAGAGGGGAGGCGAGGGTGTAGAAGGTAGACAGGGAAGGGAAATGGGGGGTAGGAATGGTAGTGAAGGGAAGTGAGAGTGGCGAGGGTAGAGAGGGGAGGTGAGGGCGGAGACGGTACAGCCAGAGGGGAGGCGAGGGCGGAGAAGGTAGACAGGGAAGGGAAATGGGGGGTAGGAACGGTAGTGAAGGGAAGTGAGAGTGGCGAGGGTAGAGAGGGGAGGTGAGGGCGAGGATCGCAGAGAGGGAGGAAAAAAACAGCAAGGGTAGGCATGGGAGAAAGGGTAAAGAATTGAGACTGGGTTGAAGGGAGAGGGCATGGAGAGAAGAGAGGTCCAGAACAGAAAGAAAGGAATCAAGAAAAAAAAAAAATGGAGGAAATGGTATAATTGGATAGAGATAAGAAATAAATATGGGGAAGAAGTATTGGACGGATAACGGAAGAAGGGGTTTACACAGAACAGTAAGAGAATGGACAGACGGACAATATGGATCTCTCCTGCCATCATTTATTAAGGATTATCTTCCTTTCCTTGCACTGAAATGTGAAGATTCTAATCAGATCTGACCAGCCTCAGCGCCAGGTTTCCTTCTATCCGTCCCCAGAAATGTGCCGCTCATCACCGACGTTTCCTTCCGCCTCCGTCATGGGGCTTTAAATGGAAAAATCTTTTGCCGCCAACAGATACGGAATCTCTGGTCCAATTCCCCCAATGACAGCACAGGACAGGCCAGCAGACACCCAGTGTGACCAGCACTCCCACCACACCTCTGACCAGTCTGTCCCATCACCTGCAATACTGGGGGAAAGGATCTCAGCCCCCCCCCAGCATGTCACTTCATCCTTTATTCCATGTCACAGCTGAATTACATTTCCTCCATACACCCCATTCATGGTTCTGGTCAATGGATTCATGAGGAGCCCCCAACCTGGAGAATACAGCCAGCACCAACAACGCTCTATTTATTGACCCTCGTTCATATTTATTGCCGCAATCCCCTCACCTGCAGTCTAGACCCTTTACAACCAACCGACCATCAAATCCTTCTCTTCCCTGTAACTTCCGGGTTCACCCTACTGTGGCAATTACTTCCGGGTTCACCCTACTGTGACAATTACTTCCGGGTTCAGCCCGCACAGATGGTCTTCCTCGCGCATAGAAGAGAGGAACGCCGACCTGCGCCCTCTGCTGGCGGAACAGCTGCCTTTCGTACCTCAATAAAATTAGCCGCTTTTTTTTTTGCGTGGTCCATTACAAAACAATTACTGTACTTTATTGCCCTTGTCTTGTCACATTCGGCTCCCAGATTGCTCCGGAAGTGACGTTTTGTCGCCGCCATCTTGCTACACCCCCACACTCCTGCACATTAATTAAGAGTGTGAAGGGGGCAGGCGGACATCTTGTTACACCCACTGGAGCTTTAGATTTCATAGTTATTTTCAACACAAAACGGAGCTTATATACTTAAAAACATTGGCCCAGATTCAGATACAATTGTGTATCTTTGTGTGGGCGTAACTTATCTCCGATACGTTACGCCGCCGTAATTTTGGGCGCAAGTTCCGTATTTAGAAAGGACTTGCGCACTTATAGGTAGATTCAGGTAAAATGGCGTTAATTTAGGGCGGCGTAGCGTAGCCTGTTTAGGCTACCCCGCCGTAAATTAGCTAGGCTACTATTGATTCTCAATATACTTACCTGCTAATTTACGGCGGCGTAGCCTAAAACGAGCGGGCGTAAGGGCGCCTAATTCAAATGGGTTGGGGGGGGGGCGTGTTTCATGGTAATGAGGCTTGACCTCACGTTTTTGACTTTTTTGTCACGCATGCGCCGGGCGACTACATTTTCCAGTGTGCATTGCGGCTAAGTACGCCGTATGGGCCTATTGATTTCGACGTGGACGTAAACTACGTAAATCCTGATTCGCGGACGACTTACGCAAACGACGTAAAAATTTCGAATTTCGCGGCGGGGACGCCGGCCATACTTAACATTACTATTCCACTAGAGCCTAGCACTAACTTGTACTGCGTCTGCCTGGTGTACGTTCGTGAATCGGCGTATCCCCTCATTTACATAATCTACGCCGGCCGCAATGGAAGCGCCATCTAGCGGGCATCAGAAAAATTGCAATCTAAGATAGGACGGCGCAAGCCGTCGTATCTTAGATTTGTTTAAGCGTATCTCTGTTAGAGAATACACTTAAACATAGGTCGGTGCAGATTCAGAGTTAGGTCGGCTTATCTGTAGATAAGCCGGCCTAACTGTTTCTGAATCTACCTATTAGTTACGGCGGCGTAACGTATTTCGTCCGGCGTAAGACCGCCTAATTCAAATGGGGATGATGTGGGCGTGTTTTATTTAAATGAATCGTGACCCCGCGTATTTGACGTATTATACGAACGGCGCATGCGCCGTTCATGAAAGAATCCCAGTGCGCATGCTCGAAATTACGCCGCAAAGCCTCATTGGTTTCGACGTGAACATAACTTACGCAAAGCCCTATTCGCGAACGACTTACGCAAACAACGTAAAATTTTCAAATCTCGACGCGGGAACGACGTCCATACTTAACATTAGCTACGCCTCATATAGCAGGGGTAACTTTACGCCGGAAAAAGCCTAACGCAAACGACGTAAAAAAAAAAGTGCCGGCCGGACGTACGTTTCTGAATCGGCGGATCTGGCGCCGTACGTTGCGCCGGCGTAGTGTAAATAGGCCCGCGTAAGCCCGCCTAATTCAAAATTGGCAGGTAGGGGGCTCCATGTAAATTAGCCGTGACCCCATGTAAATGAATGGCCGTTCGTACGGCGCATGCTCAGAATCACGTCGCAAATACTCCCTAAGAAACGTCGGCTCAATGCTTTCGACGTGAACGTAACTAGGGTTGTCCCGATACCGATACTAGTATCGGTATCGGGACCGATTCCGAGTATTTGCGGGAGTACTCGTACTCCCGCAAATACCCCCGATACCGAAATAGAATACTTCCGCTGCCGGCGCATCCCGCCTCTACGCCGCATCCCCGCTTGGTTAATACGGTCGGGGAACATTACAGCATTCATTTGAATAGCTGTAGTCTTTCCCGCCGCGTATAGACACTCCCCCTTGCTCGGGTGAACTGTCCAATCCCGAGCAAGGGGGAGTGTCTATACGCAGCGCGGCGCGAAAGACTACAGCTATTCAAATGAAAGCTGTAATGTTCCCCACCCGTATTAACCAAGCGGGGATGCGACGCGGCAGCATGTAGGTAAGGGGGACATGGCTGCATATATGGGGGGGGGGACATGGCTGGATATGGGGAGGACATGGCTGCATATGGGGGGGACATGGCTGCATATGGGGGGGACATGGCTGCATATGGGGGGGACATGTCTGCATATGGGGGGGACATGGCTGCATATGAGGGGGACATGGCTGCATATGAGGGGGACATGGCTGCATATGGGGGGACATGGCTGCATATGGGGAGGACATGGCTGCATATGGAGGGGACATGGCTGCATATGGAGGGGACATGGCTGCATATGGAGGGGACATGGCTGCATATGGAGGGGACATGGCTGCATATGGGGGGGGACATGGCTACATATGGGGGGGACATGGCTACATATGGGGGGGACATGGCGGGATATGGGGGGGACATGGCGGGATATGGGGGGGACATGGCTGGATATGGAGGGGACATGGCTGGATATGGAGGGGACATGGCTGGATATGGGGGGGACATGGCTGCATATATGGGGGGGGACATGGCTGCATATATGGGGGGGGGGACATGGCTGCATTTGTGGGGGGACATGGCTGCATTTGGGGACACATTTAAAAAAAAGCATCGGTATTCGGTATCGGCGAGTACTTGAAAAAAATATCGGTACTTGTACTCGGTCCTAAAAAAGTGGTATTGGGACAACCCTAAACGTAACCTACACACAGCCCCATTCACGTACCACTTACGTAAACAACGTAAAATTCGACGGCTGTTCAGACGTCCATACCTTAATATTGGCCGCGCCTCATATAGCAGGGATAACTTTACGCCGGACGTAATCCTTACGTAAACGGCTTAGCGGGCGCAAGTACATTCGTGAAACGGCGTATCTAGCTCGTTTACATATTCTACACGTAAATCTACGGAAGCGCCCCTAGCGGCCAGCGTAAATATGCACCCTAGATACGACGGCGTACTAAGACTTACGTCGGACGGATGAAGCAGGAATTCAGGCGTATCTAGTTCCCTGAATAGCGCGCATAGATACGACGGCGCATCTTTCAACTTACGCGGCGTATCAATAGATACGCCGACGTAAAGGGTTTGTGAATCTAGCTCTATGGGGCAGATCCACAGAGCAAGATTGCCTGCGTATCTACTGATACGCCGGCGTACTTTCAAATTTCCCGAGTCGCATCTTTAGTTTGAATCCTCAAACCAAGATACGACGGCATCTGGGTAAGATCCGACAGGCGTACGGCTTCGTGCGCCTTCGGATCTTAGATGCAATACGTCGGCGCCCGCTGGGTGGAGTTTGCGTCGTTTTCCGCGTCGGGTATGCAAATTAGCGATTTACGACGATCCACGAACGTAGGCGCGGCCGTCGCATTTTCCAACGTCGTCTGTAGTCGGCTTTTTCCGGCGTATTGTTAAAGCTGGTATTTTGCGGCGTATAGATAGACTTGCCATGTTAAGTATGGCCGTCGTTCCCGCGTCGAAATTTGAAATTTAAATTTTTTTTGCGTAAGTCGTCCGTGAATAGGGATGGACGTAACTCACGTCTAAGTTAGCGACGTCATTTAGCGCAATGCACAGCGGGAAATTTCGGGACGACGCATGCGCAGTTCATTCGGCGGGGGGACGCGCTTCATTTAAATGAATCACGCCCCCTAATCGCCAATTTGAATTCCGCCGCCAGAAATACACTACGCCGCCGTAACTTACGGCGCAAAATCGTTGAGGATTCGAAATTCCGCCAGGTAAGGTACGGCGGCGTAGCGTATCTCTGATACGCTGCGCGGATGTAATTCTCTCTGGATCTGGCCCCAAGTATTTAAGCATATAAGCTCCGTTTTGTGTTGAAAATAACTATGAAATCTAAAACTCCGGTGGGTGTAACAAGATGTCCGCTTGCCCCCTTCTCACTCTATCATTACATTACTGTGCAGGAGTGTGGGGTGTAGCAAGATGGCGGCGACGGAACGTCACTTCCGGAGCAATCTGTGATGTGACACTACACCCTCGCTCTCTTATTCATTTGTATAGGGCAGTCTTTATAGAATTGATCATAGCTATAAAGCCTCATGCATATTGGGGTTATCCTGACCTCCTTTCTCCTAGCAGAAGAAAAGCAGCGTATTTATAAATGCATTTAGGAGCGTCAAGCGTTTGGACATTGATTAATTTAATTGGCCAGAAAAATAATTTATTCTGGCCAATTAAATACATTCATGCTCAAGTGTTAAACGCATCTAAGCATTTACACATGTTTAGGGACTTCAAGAGCTTATTCTGCCAAAACGCTGCTACTGAACGCACTGACAGTGTTTTGCATGGACACATAGAGTGGCACTTGCGAGAAAACTTCCGCCGGCGGCCTCCGGCGTAAGCCCGCGTAATTCAAAAGGGCGTGTGCCATTTAAATTAGGCGCGCTCCCGCGCCGGACCTACTGTGCATGCTCCCTTTTGAATTTCCCGCCGTGCTTTGCGCAAAGTGACGTCATTTTTTCTTACGCAAGAAGGAAAAATTTTTAAATTTCGACGCGGGAACGACGGCCATACTTTATACAGCACATACGTGTGCTGTGTAATGTTAGGGCACCAAAAACGACGACTAACTTTGCAACGGGAAACTAGACTAGCAGCGACGTAGCGAACGCGAAAAACCGTCGTGGATTGCCGTAACTACTAATTTGCATACCCGACGCTGGTTTACGACGCAAACTCCCCCCAGCGGCGGCCGCGGTATTGCATCCTAAGATCCGACAGTGTAAAACAATTACACCTGTCGGATCTTAGGGATATCTATGCGTAACTGATTCTATGAATCAGTCGCATAGATAGAAACAGAGATACGCCGTCGTATCTCTTTGGTGAATCTGGCCCAAGGTGCTTTGAGGTGCCCCCCCCCCCCCCCCATGTTGAGGGCATATGGCCTGGTATGGTTCAGGAAGGGGGGGGGGTGCTCACTCATCCCCCCTTTCCTGGCCTGCCAGGCTGCATGCTCAGATAAGGGTCTGGTATGAATTGGGGGACGACGACGGGGGTGGGGGTGACCAGAGAACCTCTTACACCAGAGTTCCCCTTTACACTGAGGTCCCCAACATTCCTCCTTACGTCAGGGTTCACAGAGTTTCCATTTACACCAGAGTGTGCAGAGTGAATACACCAAGGTAGAGAGGATCACTGATGTAAGAGGGGAGTGAGGACATTGATATAAGGGGGACCTTTAAAAAAAATAAACCTGCAAGACAAAGGCATAATGAGCTAGAATGCATGGCATACTAGCTCATTATGAATTACTAACCTCACATCGAAGCGCCCGCAGCGGTCCTCGTACCCCCCCTTCGGCCATCGACATCTCTCCTGGGGGTAATTTCTGGGCATATCCTGGGTAGCTACAGGTAAGCCTTATAATAGACATCCTGTGAACAGACAAGGAAGAAGCAGCAAAGGGGGGGGGGGTAGAACTGATCCCAAGGAGTCATCAGGGCATCCATCACAATTACCTGGGGATACCTGGTCCGGGACATAAACCTGTCTCGTTTTTTGTTGAATCTGTATGCCAAGAGATTCTGGTGCCTCCCATCGTAAGCAAATCTCTGAGTGAAGGCCCCATTCACATAGATTCAGTTATGGCTGATGGCTAAGAAAGTCAGCCTGACAATTTTCCATGCCAAGAATCAGAGGTGTAACTAGAACCTTTAGGGCTCTGGTGGAATAAGCCATAAAGGGCCCCCTGATCCGAGGTCGTTGGTTCCTCTATATGCTTCCTTCTCCACCCCCCTATCCAGGTGTACAGGGGGCCTCATGGGCCCCCTGAAGCAAGGGTTGGGTCGCAATTGCGACCCCTGTAAGTGCGTCCCTTCCCTAACTGTACCTTTCCTTCAACAAGATCCTGGTGTCCTGTGAATCCCTGCTGAGTTCTGCAGGTAAGTGCCAGAACAAGTGCTGGCACTTGGCTACAGTAACTTGCCTGACTGGGGAGCGCTAGAGTGGACAACTAGGGCACTTGCCTCACATCTCTTATGGGTGCCAGGGGTCCCAGATTCTGCAATTGCCTCATCTATGGCATGCGACATCTCTTTCATTTGCGGGAGGGGGGGTGGTAAGAAGATATGAGCTAGGGGGTGCTTTAGGATGCTAGAAGGTGTTGTGGGGGATTTCAAATCCGACCCCCCAGCACAAGTCCTCTCCTCCCAAAGCAACCCCAGCACATATTCTCTTACCCCCCCTCCCCCAAATCAAACAGGTGACGCCTGTCACAGATGAGGCAATTGAGGTATCTGGGACCCCTGGCACCCATAAGAGATGTGAGGAAAGTGCCCCGTGTGCCCACTCTGGCGCGCCCCTGTAAGGCAAGTTACTGAAGCCAAGTACCAGCACTTGTTCTGGCACAGGCCTCCAGAACTCAGCCTGGATTCACGGGGACACCAGTTACTGTGTTCCTCTCCCCTGTATATGTACATCCAAAAACACAGACCTCAGTGTAATTGTCATGGACCTGCCCGACCACTAGGTGGCGCTAATCGCGCATCAGCGCGCAATCGCGCATCAGCGCACACGGGAGCGCGCGCTCGCGGCACGTCGGCGCGCACGGGCACGCGATGATGTTATTTTGGCGCCAGTTGGGCTATTTAATGGGGCTCATCCCATAGCCTCTTGCTGCTCAGTCAACAGCGTTCCTGTTACCTTACCCAACTTCTGTTACCTGATTGTCTTCTGCACCTGTGAACCCGGCTTACCTTTGGACCCTTCTGATCTCCGCCTGCCCTGACCTCCGGCCTGTCTGACTCCGCTCCTGCCTCCTCCTTCCAACGGTCTGCTGCCCGCCTGTTACCGACCTGGCTTGAATCACGACCCTGCCTCTGCCTCCTCTCTGTACCTGATCCGCCCGCCTGTGTTTGACCCGGCCTGCCTGACTCTGCCAGCATCTGTACTACAGTACACCTCCCACCTGCTGCCTGCTTCCAGCCATCTGCACCAAGCTCCTGTCGTCTGCTGTCTGATCTTCCCAGTATCTCCGCAGTTCCTGCACAGCATCTTCGGGGTCTTCAGGAAACCACCGCAGACCTGCACAGCATCATACCAGGCGCTTGTGCGACTCTGAACTCTTGCGCTCCCTGTCTGCTCTATCAGGGGTTCCGGAGTCAGAGGAGCAAGAGTTGCCACTCCCCGCACGTCAGGCTCTGCTCTGTACCAGGTACGCGACAGTAATGCTCCTCCTGCCTCTGTACAGGAGAACATCGGAGCCGAGTTGTAGGAAGAGGCTTTAGTGAGGTCTTTGTGCAGGCAGTCGGCGGGGAGAAGCTGGCTGCTACAGAGGGGGGTAGGTGAACCTGGTAAACCCACAACCCACTCTCTCCTGGCATCCAGCATCTCCATGTATAGCCATCATTCCAAAGTCCACCTAGTCTTTGTAGTTAGGTGCATTGGCAGGTCCATTGGCAGGTCCAAGGACCTCTGATGTTTATCTCAACAGGATATTAAGCTGAAGACTGCATCAAAAGCCTCTACTATCTTCCCTAGCACCCACATCCAGACCCAAAATAAGGGACTTTCCCACATCTTAAGAAACAATCTGGGAATGATGGCAGGGAGATCTAATTGTTGGAGTATCCAAGACATTTGGGAACCCAGGGGCTGACTTAGCCCACCTATAACTAAAACGTCACCTTTGAATGGACTAAATACTTTAATATCAATTGCTCATTAACAAAGTCAGATAATTATTTATGGTATTCACAGCTCAGGTGTAGTAAATATTCTTGCCAAGGCAAGTCTTGAATTGATCATTATTACAAAAACACTGTATCACTGTAAAACACTGAAATATTCTACATGTTGTACATAAAACTACACAACCAAAAATAAAAAACAGTGGGGTAGATTCAGTAACATTTGCGCAGTTTTTACGTAGGCGCAGGGCACCGTTTTTGCCCTGCGCCCCCGCAAATTTTCTGCGCTACCCTCGATTCACAGAGCAGTAGCTCCGTAAATTGCGTGGGCGCTCCGTAAAAATGGCCGGCGTAAGCGTGAGTAATTTAAATGATCCCGTAGGGGGCGTGGATCATTTAAATTAGGCGCGTTCCAGCGCCGAACGTAGTGCGCATGCTCCGTCTGGAAACTTTCCCGACGTGCATTGCGGCAAATGACGTTGCAAGGACGTCATTTGCTTTAACGTGAACGTAAATGGCGTCCAGCGCCATTCACGATTCACTTACGCAAACAACGTAATTTTCTAACATCGCGACGCGGGAATGACGGGTATATTTAGCATTGGCTGCCCCTCCTCGGACGAGAGGGCCTCCGTGATAGGCGAACACTGAACACAGTGCCTCCTGGGCAGCTGAGTGTTCCGCCTATCACGGAACAGAAGACGTCGGAGGCGCGGCTTTTGAAAAATCGTACGGCCGCGATTCTGGTAAGGTAAGATGTTAGGTTACACGGCCGCGATTCGCATCGGATAAGGTAAGGGCACGGTCTGGTCATATAATGGGGCAGGTCTGGTCATGTAATGGGGCACAGTCTGGTCATGTAATGGGGCACAGTCTGGTCATGTAATGGGGCACAGTCTGGTCATGTAATGGGGCACAGTCTGGTCATGTAATGGGGCACAGTCTGGTCATGTAATGGGGCACAGTCTGGTCATGTAATGGGGCACAGTCTGGCATGTAATGGGGCAGGTCTGGCATGTAATGGGGCAGGTCTGGTCATGTAATGGGGCACGGTCTGGTCATGTAATGGGGCACGGTCTGGTCATGTAATGGGGCAGGTCTGGTCATGTAATGGGGCAGGTCTGGTCATGTAATGGGGCAGGTCTGGTCATGTAATGGGGCAGGTCTGGTCATGTAATGGGGTAGGTCTGGCATGTAATGGGGCAGGTCTGGCATGTAATGGGGCACAGTCTGGTCATGTAATGGGGCACAGTCTGGTCATGTTATGGGGCACAGTCTGGTCATGTTATGGGGCACAGTCTGGTCATGTTATGGGGCACAGTCTGGTCATGTTATGGGGCACAGTCTGGTCATGTAATGGGGCACAGTCTGGTCATGTAATGGGGCACAGTCTGGTCATGTAATGGGGCACAGTCTGGTCATGTAATGGGGCACAGTCTGGCATGTAATGGGGCACAGTCTGGCATGTAGTGGCATAGTTTGGCATGTAATGGTGGCACCGTGAGGCGAGGCATGACTAGTAAGAAGGGGGTAGTCTTATACGGTGAGTATATCCCAAAACCAACATTTTGGCTGGAAAATTAGGGGGTCGTCTTATACGCCGAGTCGTCTTATACGCCGGAAAATACGGTAAGTTAAATAAGCATTTCATAAATATATTAAAAAACATTCACGTAAGGACGCCCATATTTCTAGTCGTTACTAATACTGGAGGCCATTGACAGCCTGTCTCCAATTCCAAAATCATCCAATCACTGGGCCACCTGTGACCTCCAGTTACCACACACAGACAGATTATCTAACCCAATAAAAAATCTGCAAATAAGCAGGATCTCTTCCTTATATGTAGAAGAAGAAAGGAAAAAAGTATCACTGTCAGGACCTGGGCTTGAACCTGGGACCTCTTCTGTGTCTAGCATTGACTCTTCCCACTGAGCTATCTGGGATGCTGGACAGCTCCCTGCCGGATCTGCTGGATAAACCTATCTGATCCATTAGACTACTCTGCTTGGTGTCTTGATTGCTGTTGAACCTTGAACCCCTAGCTCCTCCCATGAACTTCCTATAAAAGCCTTGTCTCAGCACTTCCTCTTTGCCAGGTTATTGTGCCTTCCCTGCCAGTGCCTTGCTGTTGTCTTTCCTGCTGCCATCTGTACCTGCAACCACCCGTGTTTGACCCTCGGCCTGTTCTTTGACTACTGCTTGATCCCAACCTGCAGCCACTCGTGATTGATCCCTTGGCTTGTTTACTGACCACGCTGCCGTTTCATCCTTGTCTGTTTATCCGCTATTGGCCCCTGGCTTGCTCACACCCTGGTGGGGCAAACTTGAGGACCACGACCTGGTACTAGCTTGCAGCTAAATCCATCTCCACCATCAGGATCTCTGGGGAAAACCAGCTAGTACTTAGACTCTGCACCTCAGGGGAGCCTGAGTCATCTGCGAGAAGTGACTGCCTGTATGCCTGTCTTGCCACTGCTATTGCAATTGGTCTTCAAGCCCGACGCCTGATCGTGACAATCACATTAGTGCTGGCATCATTGGCAAGCACTGCAATTAATTTTGACTCCAGCCAGTCCATTATAGCATGGCCAAAGACCTCATCAGGAAAAAATGTAACTATCTACAACCAACTTTTGTCCAATTTTTGAGATGACCATTATGTAAAATTCCATTTGAGCTACAATCTCTTGTAATAGGTAGCCATAGACCTCAAGTTTTATGTATAAACGTGCACACTTAGTTCACCCAAGCGTTAAATGTTTATGCTAAGTCAACAGGTGGTGGAAACAGTGGGGTAGATTCAGGTACAGCTGCGCGCTCCTTACGGAGGCGCAGTGTACCCTTTTTACCCTGCGCCTACGCAAATTATTTGCGTTACGCTTCATTCATGAAGCAGTAGCCACGTAATTTGCGTGGGCGCTCCTCAAAAATGCCCTGCGTAAGGGCGCCTAATGTAAATGATCCCGTAGGGGGCGGGAATCATTTAAATTAGGCGCCTTCCCGCGCCGAGAGTAGAGCGCATGCTCCGTCGGGAAACTTTCCCGACGTGCATTGCGGTAAATGACGTCGCAAGGACGTCATTTGCTTCAAAGTGAACGTGAATGGCGTCCAGCGCCATTCACGATTCACTTACGCAAACAATGTAAAATTTAAACCTCGCGACGCAGGAACGACGGGAATCCTTAGCATTGGCTGCCCCTGCTTTTAGCATGTGCAGCCTTACGCGAAACCCGACGTACGCAAACGATGTAAACTTAGTACGCAGGGCTCACGTAACGTTGTGAATCGGCATTAGTATGCAATTTGCATACTACGGTATACGCTGACCACAACGGGAACGCCACCTAGCGGCCTGTGTAAGAATGCAGCCTAAGATATGAGGGCATAAGAGCCTTATGCCACGCATATCTTAGGCTGCAGTCGGCCTAACGAGCTCTCTGAATCAGGAGAAGTCGTTACGCCGGCGCAAGTAAGCAATTGCGCTGCGTAACTATGGTTACGCAGACGCAATTGCTTCTTGAATCTGGGCCATTAAGAAGAGAAGGGTAAGAGACCATCACTTAATCTCAATTAACCACTTCCCGACCTCCTCATGTACATATACGTCAGCAGAATGGCACGGACATGCACAATCACGTACCTGTACGTCCTCTGCTAGACGTGGGTGGGGGTGTCCGATCGGGACCCCCCCGGTACATGCGGAGGTCGGGTCCGCTCGGGGAGCAATCCTGGACGACGGCGCGGCTATTTGTTTTTAGCCGCTTCGTCGCGATCGCTCCCAGGAGCTGAAGAACGGGGAGAGCCGTGTGTAAACAAGGCTTCCCCGTGCTTCACTGTGGCGGCGCATTGATCGGGTGATTCCCTTTATAGGGAAGACCCGATCGATGATGTCATTCCTACAGCCACACCCCCCTACACTAGTAAACACACACAAAGTGAACACTAAATGTTACAGCGCCCCCTGTGTTTAACTCCCAAACTGCAACTGTCATTTTCACAATAAAGAATGCAATTTAAATGCATTTTTTGCTGTAAAAATGACAATGGTCCCAAAAATGTGTCAAACTTGTCCGAAGTGTCCGCCATAATGTCGCAGTCACGAAAAAAATCGCTGATCGCCGCCATTAGTAGTAAAAAAAAATAAAAAAAATAAAAATGCAAAAAAACTATCCCCTATTTTGTAAACGCTATAAATTTTGCGCAAACCAACCGATAAACGATTATTGCGATTTTTTTTTTTACCAAAAATATGTAGAAGAATACGTATCGGCCTAAACTGAGGAAAAAAAAATTATATATGTTTTTGGGGGATATTTATTACAGCAAAAATTAAAAAATATTGCATTTTTCTCAAAATTGTCGCTCTATTTTTGTTTATAGCGCAAAAAATAAAAACCGCAGAGGTGATCAAATACCACCAAAAGAAAGCACTATTTGTGGGGAAAAAAGGACGCCAATTTTGTTTGGGAGCCACGTCGCACAACCGCGCAATTGTCTGTTAAAGCGACACAGTCCCGAACTGTAAAAACCCCTTGGGTCTTTAGGCAGCAATATGGTCCGGGGCTTAAGTGGTTAATACAAGAATTGTTCAAAGATGTAAAATAAAACCATATCCAGTCTATAAATTCCTTGTAGAACAGCCAAACAAGTCCCTACTACGCTTCCTCGGCTGTGTCCCGACACAGGTTTTCTTGCCTCCTGTGGGAAACGAGATGAGCCACCAACGAAGACTTATGTGAAAACCGTCTTTCACATTCGGAACACGGATAAGGTTTATCACCTGTGTGGATTCTCTCATGAACAACCAGATCCGATTTATTGATAAAACCTCTCCCACATTCAGAACACGAGTACGGGCGGTCTCCGGTGTGGGCCTTCTCGTGCCTTACCAGATTTGATTTGTTCTTAAAGCTTTTTCCACATTCGGAACATGAATACGGGTTATCGCCAGTGTGGACTCTCTCATGTCGAATCAGACTAGACCTGTAGATAAAACACTGGCCGCACTGAGAGCAGGAATATGGCTTTTCCCCTGTGTGAGACCTCTGATGTCTAACTAGAGCCGACTTGTTAGTAAAACCTCTCCCGCACTCAGAACACAAGTAAGGCCGATCACTGGCATGAATCTTCTGATGCAGGAAAAGGTTTGATCTTTCGGCGAAGCGTTTCCCACATTCTAAACAGGAATATGCCTTTTCCCCACGGTGGCTCCTCTCATGCCTGAGGAACTGATACTTCCAGGAGAAACATTTGCCGCATTGTGAACAGGAATATGGCTTCTCCCCTGAGTGAGAGCGTCGGTGCGAGATAAGGGTTTCCCTGCGCGTGAAACACTCTCCACACTCCGAACAGTAAAACGGCTTCTCAGAAGTGTGGGTCCTCTCGTGGTTAAGCAAGTTGGATCTTTCGCTGAAGCATTTGCCACACTCTGAACATGAATAAGGCTTCTCCCCTGTGTGAACCTTCTCGTGTATGATGAGAGACGATTTCCAGGAGAAACATTTCCTGCATTCCGAACATGAGAATGGCTTTTCCCCCGTGTGAGTCCTTTGATGACGGACAAGACCTGATTTCTGGGTAAAGCATTTTCCACACTTGGAACAGGAATAGGGCTTCTCCACAGTGTGAGCTTTACAGTGCTTACTAAATTCTGTCTCCTGGGTAAAAGATTTTCCGCACTCAAAACAAGGAAAAGTTTCATTCTCTACAGGAACTGTATGGTAGGAGAGAGTGGGTGACAAATCTGAAGAGCAACCTCTGTGTGTGGTGGAACCACATACCAGCACTGCATGAAGATCCTGGGTAATAGGGTTTCCTTCTGACAAATCAGAGGTGGTATCATCTTCTGTCTTGTCTGAAGAGGTAACAGACCTTTTCTCCATACTATATCTTTTGTATCGTCCATCTGGTGGTAATAAGACATGGAAGGGTACAAAAGCAGTTAAACAAATGTTTAGAAAAGGTCTTGAAAATAAATTAGGGTTGTCCCGATACCACTTTTTTAGGACTGAGTACGAGTACCGATACTTTTTTTCAAGTACTCGACGATACCGAATACCGATACTTTTTTTTAAATGTGTCCCCAAATGCAGCCATGTCCCCCCACAAATGCAGCCATGTCTCCCCCCATATCCAGTCATGTCTCCCCCCATATCCAGCCATGTCCCCCCCCCCATATCCAGCCATGTCCCCCCCCACATCCAGCCATGTCCCCCCCCACATCCAGCCATGTCCCTTCCCATGCAGCCATGTCACCCCATATGCAGCCATGTCTCCCCCCCATATGCAGCCATGTCTCCCCCCCATATCCAGCCATGTCTCCCCCCATATCCAGCCATGTCTCCCCCCATATCCAGCCATGTCTCCCCCCATATCCAGCCATGTCCCCCCCCAATATCCAGCCATGTCTCCCCCCCCCCCCATATGCAGCCATGTCCCCCCATATGCAGCCATGTCTCCCCCCCATATCCAGCCATGTCTCCCCCCCATATGCAGCCATGTCTCCCCCCATATCCAGCCATGTCCCCCCATATGCAGCCATGTCTCCCCCCATATGCAGCCATGTCTCCCCCCATGCAGCCATGTCTCCCCCCCATATCCAGCCATGTCTCCCCCCCATATCCAGCCATGTCGTCCCCCATATGCAGCCATGTCTCCCCCCATATGCAGCCATGTCTCCCCCCATATGCAGCCATGTCCCCCTTACCTGCATCCCGCTGCCGCCGACTGCTTAATACGCGCGGGGAACATTACAGCTATCATTTGAATAGCTGTAATGATTCGCGCCGCGCTGCGTATAGACACTCCCCCTTGCTCGGGATTGGTCAGTTCACACGAGCAAGGGGGAGTGTCTATACGCGGCGCGAATCATTACAGCTATTCAAATGAAAGCTGTGATGTTCCCCGCGTGTATTAAGCAGTCGGCGGCAGCGGGGATGCGGCGTAACGGCGGCGGGATGCGGCACATAGGGCAGCCCTAACCGTGTCTGTTGCCCAAAAAGAAGCTCACGCTCCTTTTCGGGTGACAAGTGTGGCACATTTTTTAACCACTTGCCGACCGCCGCATGTATATGTATGTCCACAGAATGGCACGTACAGGCATATGGGCGTACAGGTACGTCCCCGCCTTTCCGCAGGTCAGGGGGTGCGATCGGGACCCCTCCCGCTACATGCGACGGTCGGATTCCCACGGGGAGCGATCCGGGACGACGGCACGGCTATTCGTTAATAGCCGCACCGTCGCGATCGCTCCCTGGAGCTGAAGAACGGGGAGAGCCGTGTGTAAACACGGCTTCACTGTGGCGGCTGCATCGATCGAGTGATCCCTTTTATAGGGAGACTCGATCGATGACGTCAGACCTACAGCCACACCCCCCTACAGTAAACACACTTCAGGGAACACATAACTCCTACAGCGCCCCCTGTGTTTAACTCCCAAACTGCAACTGTAATTTTCACAATAAACAATGCAATTTAAATGCATTTTTTTCTGTGAAAATGACAATGGTCCCAAAAATGTGTCAAAATTGTCCGAAGTGTCCGCCATAATGTCGCAGTCACGAAAAAAATCGCTGATCGCCTCCATAAGTAGTAAAAAAAAAAAATAATAATAAAACTATCCCCTATTTTTTAAACGCTATAAATTTTGCGCAAACCAATCGATAAACGCTTATTGCGATTTTTTTTTACCAAAAATGGGTAGAAGAATACGTATCGGCCTAAACTGAGGAAAACATTTATTTTATATATGTTTTTGGGGGATATTTTTATAGCAAAAAGTGAAAAATATTGATTCTTTTTCAAAATTGTTGATCTATTTTTGTTTATAGCGCAAAAAATAAAAACCGCAGAGGTGATCAAATACCACCAAAAGAAAGCTCTATTTGTGGGGAAAAAAGGACGCCAATTTTGTTTGGGAGCCACGTCGCACGACCGCGCAATTGTCTGTTAAAGCGACGCAGTGCCGAATTGTAAAAACCCCTTGGGTCATTTAGCAGCATATTGGTCCGGTCCTTAAGTGGTTCACTCAGCCAGGAGAAAGGCGTTTACAAGAGCTGACTAACTATATACTGTATTCCTTGCAAATACCATGACCCACCACCAAAAACAGCTCAAAATACATTTTCCTTTACCTGACGTGCATGCGGATACCACATGTATTATTTTTTCTCTGTACCCATTCTAGGGTCCAGAAACAAAAGTGTGTTTGCATTTTGCCTTTATGATGTCACAGTGATCATTTGATGAGGAGCCCATCCTACCAGTTTCTGATCATCATTCTATGACCATACGCTATCCATAACAGCTCTGGAGGACAGGGTCTCAATACAAAACAGAGATGCATGTATATGAGAAAACGGAATAGGCCCCACCCAGTGTACATCCGCCAGGAAGGGATTCAACATGTTTTACTCACCTGTCCTGATCTGTGGAGGAATTTCCTCCTCCTTACAGAACTCATCGCTCCTCATGTCCGCATCTTTATCTTCTTCGACTTTAATAATTTTTACATCCTAAACAACACAAAACAATAGACAGCAAGTTACATAGACTACGGTTAAAATGGATGAGATCATACAACAAAATCAGTTACATCGCACATCCTAAAGCGTATCTAAACTCAAGAACCAAAATGTAATACATTGCTCCTCACCAGTCCGTAGATGTGGTGGCTGCATTTGTTTTTTTTGTTTTTCCCCAAGTTGAAGTAAAGGCTTTTTTTAACCACTTCTATACAGTGCAATACTTCCCCCTTCCTGCCCAGGACAATTTCCAGCTTTCAGCACTGTGGCACTTTGAATGACAATTGCGCGGTCATGCAATGCTGTACCCAAGCAACATTTTTATCATTTTCTTCCCACAAATAGAGCTTTCTTTTGGTGGTATTTGATCACCTCTGTGGTTTTATTTTTGCTAAACAAACTAAAAATGACCGAATAAAAAAAATAAAAAAAAATAAAAAAAAAAGTTTGCTTTGTTTCTGTTATAAATTGATGTTTTCTCCTTCACTGACGGGCACCGATGAGGCTGCACTAATGCAAACTGATGAGGTGGCATTGATAAGGTGGCACCAATATGTAGAATTGATGGGCAGGCTACACTGATATGCAGCACTGATGGGCACCGATTGGCTACACTGATATGCAGCACTGATGGGCATCGATAGGCTACACTTATTTGTAGCACTGATGGGCACCGATGGGCTACACTGATATGCAGCACTCATGGGCACTGATGGGCACTAATAGATGGCACTGATAGGCAGCACTGATGAGGTACCGACAGGCACTACTGATGGCCATCCGTGAAGGGTACTGACAGGTGTCAATGATGGGCACTGATTGTCACTTTGATGGGCAATGATTGGCGATTTGGGTGGGCACTGACTGGCAGCTGATGGGCACTGACTGGCAATTTGGGTGGGCACCTCTGATGGTGGCTGTGCTGATAATCAATGTGCTGATTATCGATGCTGACAGGAGAGCCGCTGACCGTGGGAAAGACGATTACCGGCACTTCCTGGTTCACGCTGTGATTGGTCACAGCTGATCACATAGTAAAGAGCCTCCGTCAGAGGCTCTTTACCACGATCAAAGATGCGGTTTCAGAGTTACACACCACTCCACCGGTCCCAGCGCTGTGTGCCCCCCGCGGGCGCGCAATCGCGGCTTATCCTGCTGGACTTCACAAGACGCCCAGTCAGGATAACTGAACCACTTCCCAGCCGTCATTTTGCTAAAGGCCGGGCGGGAAGTGGTTAAACTTGTAGCTACAGATAAGCCTATAATAAGGCTTATCTGTAGGTACAGTAAATATCTCCGAAACTTGCATGGCTTAGGAGATATTTACACTGTATGCAGCCGCTAATGTCACCGGTGCATGCGCTCTGAAGGGACAGCATACCGTGCCATCCCTTCAGAGCTCTGTGCCATGGCTGTGACTCTGGCGAGTGACGTCATCGCGGTTCGGCAGTACTAGACACACAACACTCAGCCCGCCGATCAATGACACGCCGATCTGATGATTGGGACAGTTAAGGTCACAGGAGGGAACTGGTGACACTACTTTCCTACATGGGGCTGCACATATCAGTATTGCGGGATGCAGTTATTTCAACACAAAACTGAGTTTATATGTGTGACGGTATCGGTATGATATCCCCGTCAACGTTCCCTTCTTCCCATAACGAAAATCACCCCAATATTCCACGAGGAGGGATATCCCTGGAATCGCCCAGAAAGCCACACATGAGACAAGCTTACTGCTTGAACAACACAGCCTTTAATGTTATATCACACAGCTTATATGTCATTTCCAAAACTGTTACAATGACAAATCTCCGCCCCCCTCACACTGGGGCTTCCATACAGATGACTAGGTAGACACGACGGGGCCGATGCTGAAACACATTTTCTTTAGACAATGACATCAATGACGCTGAGCACTAGCTGTACTGAATACATCAACCAGACCGCTCGACCCCGCATATAGAGAGATAATTACCACAATGAAGCAATCAGAATAATTAACACAAGCCACTTAAACACAGCTCTCCTTCACACAACACAATAGATCAATTAACCTTTAGAAATAGTGAGGGGACATTAGCACGTCAATAACCTGTCAGAGGAATGAATCACATGAAATTCCTTTCTACCTCTACCCATATGGCTAGCAGGGAGCAGTAAACTGAGACATATAGGCAAATGTATCACAATGGCCCCCCTTTTGCTCCCTGCTCCGGCAAACCCGGTTGGACCTTCCCTGGTCCAGTAGGGTTGACGGGTTCAGAGCTTTTAGTCCGAGGTTAACTCCGTTTGGCATGACTGACCTCCCTTGGCAACTGCTTCAGACTCAGGTATGTCACCGGGTCGTCAGATCACACGCCGGTCAGTCCCCAAGTCTTTGTGCGATCTGCAAAGTCACCAGAAGTCAGTGTGAAGACAGCGAATGGGTCTGTGCGCCGCCGTCTAGGTGTCCCGCTATGGGAGGGGGCAGGTTATGGCTCTGAAGTGACAATCCCAGGAGATTCATAAAAAGAAAAAGTTATATTTGTTGAAATGCTGTAGCACTGGTGCTCAGAGTCCGGGGGGGGGGGGGGAGGGGAATCAGAGCCCCATAAGGTCAGCCACCCCCTGCTCCCTCCGCAGCCGCCGGTTCTCCTCTTTGAGCTTCTCCAGCTCCATCTCCAGTT
Organism: Rana temporaria; assembly: GCF_905171775.1. NCBI lineage: Eukaryota > Metazoa > Chordata > Amphibia > Anura > Ranidae > Rana > Rana temporaria. Next base: position 166,600,632 of record NC_053496.1, read on the forward strand.
CATGGAGCCTGGGGGGTCAGCCTGCTGTGACCTCAGGTGGTTGTTCTCCTCCTCCATGCGGCTTATGCACTCCTCCAGCTCTATGTACTCACGGATCAGATCCTGCTTGCTCATGTCCTGCAGGCTCTCCACGTGGTCCTTCATCATCAGGAACTGGGTGGTGGTGTAAGGGGCCACCGGTGGGCCCTTGGCGAACATCTCGGCACGCATCTGGGACGCCCGCTGTGACTCCCTCTCCTCCAGTCGCTTCTTCTCCTCCCAGGTCAGCTTGTTATACGGCTTCCAGGACCTCTTCTTCTTGAAGGGTGGCCGGCGGTGCCTCTTTCTGCCCAGCTCCCTCCAGGGCCCCTCCGGCTCAGGGCTGTCGCCCATGACCAGCTGACAATGGTGTTCCCTGTTGTCCGTAATAACAGATTGTACCATGAGGGCTTCGTAAGGGGTGCCCAATGGTTCTTCCTGACCCAGCTCCTGGGGATCCCAAGCCGAGTCTACACAATGGGCTGCTGCTGGTGGGCGGTACCCAGGTTGAGACCAATTTGACCTGGTGTTGTCATTCATGGGGCAATTCTGCTTGAAGTGACCCAGCTGTTTGCACCGGAAGCAGCGTTGTTCGTTGCCCTCCTGGCGTGGATAGCGAGGGCTAGATGTCACCGGTCTGTTAGGAGGTTGGTATCTAGCGGTTGGTGGGTGTGAGGGCACCGTTTGTGGTGGAGGTTGTTCCTGTGGTGTGACCTGGTTCGTCTTGCGAGTATCTGCATATTCATCCGCCAACTTAGCGGCCTCTGGTAGAGTCATGGGCCTGCGATCTCTCACCCAGTCTTTGACGTCCGTCTGGATGTGATTGTAAAATTGCTCCAGGAGCATTAGTTGCAAAATGTCCTCTGCGGTGGTGGCCTGGCTGCTGTTAGCCCAGTTAGAGGCCGACCGGGACAATTGGCATGCCCATTCCGCATAAGAGTCTTTCGTGGTTTTGCGTGAGTCCCTGAACTTCTGTCGGTGGGACTCTGGGGTTACTGCATAACGAGCCAGGAGCGCTTCTTTAACCCGGGCGTAGCTATGGATATCCTGATCTGGCACTGTACGGAAAGCATCAGAAGCTTTGCCTGACAGTTTGCCTGACAATATTGCAACCCACTCTCCTCTAGCTATTCGGTGCAGGTTACATTGTCGCTCAAAATCCGCCAGGAAGTTATCAATCTCACAGTCCTTTTCATCAAAAGCTTTAAAAGCGCTAAACGGAATCTTCCTTGCGTCTGCTGTGCTGTACTCACTGTTTGGAGAATGTGCGGCTGCTTGTTGGACTGCTGCCAGTTTTAACTGTAGCTCTGCGTCTCTTATTTGTTTATCCTTCTGTAGTTCTGCGTCTCTTATTTGTTTATCCTCCTTCGCTAACAGGTCCATCACTTTCAGCACCACATCCGCCGCTGGGTTCGGGCCGAACCACGCTAGCTTCTCTCTCATTAGCTTGTTGGCTGGCGATTCCTCTTCCTGAATCACTGGTGTCTCCATCTCTTGTACTGCTGGCGTTGCTGCAATCCCGTCCTCCTGGTCTAGCTCCATTGATTCTGCTATGATGACCCGCTTGGTTTTGTTGCTAGCAATCCTTCCACGAACTTCCAGTAGTTCTTCCAGTGTCTGCTTGGAATCCGGGTGTGAAGGGGAATAGAAGGGAAAAATCCCACTGCTACCAACCAATTGTGACGGTATCGGTATGATATCCCCGTCAACGTTCCCTTCTTCCCATAACGAAAATCACCCCAATATTCCACGAGGAGGGATATCCCTGGAATCGCCCAGAAAGCCACACATGAGACAAGCTTACTGCTTGAACAACACAGCCTTTAATGTTATATCACACAGCTTATATGTCATTTCCAAAACTGTTACAATGACAAATCTCCGCCCCCTCACACTGGGGCTTCCATACAGATGACTAGGTAGACACGACGGGGCCGATGCTGAAACACATTTTCTTTAGACAATGACATCAATGACGCTGAGCACTAGCTGTACTGAATACATCAACCAGACCACTCGACCCCGCATATAGAGAGATAATTACCACAATGAAGCAATCAGAATAATTAACACAAGCCACTTAAACACAGCTCTCCTTCACACAACACAATAGATCAATTAACCTTTAGAAATAGTGAGGGGACATTAGCACGTCAATAACCTGTCAGAGGAATGAATCACATGAAATTCCTTTCTACCTCTACCCATATGGCTAGCAGGGAGCAGTAAACTGAGACATATAGGCAAATGTATCACAATATGCTTAAATACAGTATTTGTAAATCCGACGGACTGTTTACATGTTAAATTAAATGTGAAAATCAGAGGTGTTCTGTCACATTAGCAATAAACAGTCCGTCGGATTTCCAAACACTGGGGTAGATTCAGGTACCGCTGCGCACTCCATACGGAGGCGCAGCGTCCCGTTTTTGCCCTGCGCCCCCGCAAATTATTTGCGCTACGCTTCATTCACGAAGCAGTAGCCACGTAATTTGCGTGGGCGCTCCTCCAAAATGCCCGGCGCAAGGGCGCCTAATGTAAATGATCCCGTAGGGGGCGGGAATCATTTAAATTAGGCGCGTTCCCGCGCCGAGCATAGGGCGCATGCTCCGTCGGGAAACTTTCCCGACGTGCATTGCGGCAAATGACGTCGCAAGGATGTCATTTGCTTCAAAGTGAACGTAAATGGTGTCCAGCGCCATTCACGATTCACTTACGCAAACAATGTAAATTTTAAACTTTGCGACGCGGGAACGACGGGTATACGTAGCATTGGCTGCCCCTGCTATTAGGAACCGACGTAAACTGCGTACGCAGGGCTCGCGTAACGTTGTGAATCGGCGTTAGTATGCAATTTGCATACTATACGCTGACCACTACGGGAACGCCCCCTAGCGGCCATCGTAAGAATGCAGCCTACGCTACGATGGCATAAGAAGCCTTATGCCATTCATATCTTAGGCTGCAGTCGGCGTATCGAGGTTCCTGAATCAGGACCATTCGATACACCGGGGCAAGTAAGCAATTGCGCTGCATAACTATGGTTACGCAGGCGCAATTGCTCTTTGAATCTACCCCACTGTATTTAAGAACATAAGCTCCGTTTTGTGTTGAGAATAACTGTGAAATCTAAAACTCCGGTGGGTGTAGCAAGATTTGTCTTTTTTTTTTTTTGCCGATCCGAAAATGATCCGATCCATGACTCCTGATCCGATCCGTGAGTTTTTTGATCCGTTGCACCCCTAGTGTGAACCCAGCCTAACAGTTTTTTTTTTTAAAAATTGCAGTGCATTATTTCTCTGTGTCAATAGCATGAAGTGAGACAGAATAGACTTGTATACAACCATTGCCCAAGTTTAATTATGCTATGTATGTCTATAAGATGTATTGTGCAGGTATGACTAACATTTCAGAGGATTGGGGCCAGAGTGGATTAAAATTTATTTTGAGGACAGAGAAAGCAGCTGAGCTGCTGAGAGAACAACTCCAGTGCTTCTCTTGGGAAATTTGAGGATGAGTTGCTCTACAGTGCACACAACTAAAGAGGGCGGGGATGGCTTGTGTTATGGTACGTTTACTGAATGTTAAGGATATGAAAACCATTGGTTGTTCAGGAATTGCAGTTGACATGGACACCAGATAAGGAGCTGTTTCACTCTCCGACACCACCACTTCAATATCTGAGAAGACCCTCAAATCCATTTATATAGAAAAAAGCTGCGCTGCATAAGTGATGAAGCCAAAAAATGTACTCAATACCTATTAGGATACTAAATGCATCTTAAAGCAACCATAAGTGATTAAAATTCAAAATCAACTTATATAAAGTGACATGTGCATGCAAAAATTATTTTGAAGTGCAATCCGCATGAATATAGTCCCAAGAAAAATTCAGAGATATCCAAATTCCGTGCAAACTTCAAATGCCAGAAAAAGAAAGTGCTGAAAGTGTCCTCAGGGAAATCGTGTCCAAGTAGCAGGAATAGATGAAAACCACCACCTCTTATCTATATCCTGCTTACCAGAGAGACTGGATCCCTAAACAGAGATCAAATGCGCATATGGCTCCGCAGCCCAGATGGTAATCGGTCAATCCAGCAAGCAGAAAGGTCTTCTGGTCTCAGGACACAATATTACTCTCCTCTACCTCCACAATACAGCTCTCAACGAATCACCATGTAGACATTAATTCCAAAGAAAAGAAGAAACGACATAGAGCAGTATTGCTAGCATAAAGTGTTTAATAAAAAAGTCAGTCTCACTTACATTCAGTAGAAAAATAGTGGGCGTTAGTATATATTAAGCCGGGCCGGCTCTCTTGTACCGCTCGCTCCTTCCGGATGGCAGTGAGGTACACACTGTAATGGCGTCAGCACGCCGCTCCTCCCTACGCCGTTTCGTCCTATGGCAGACTTCCTCCAGGGGCCCCTGGAGGAAGTCTGCCATAGGACGAAACGGCGTAGGGAGGAGCGGCGTGCTGACGCCATTACAGTGTGTACCTCACTGCCATCCGGAAGGAGCGAGCGGTACAAGAGAGCCGGCCGGCTTAATATATACTAACGCCCACTATTTTTCTACTGAATGTAAGTGAGACTGACTTTTTTATTAAACACTTTATGCTAGCAATACTGCTCTATGTCGTTTCTTCTTTTCTTTGGAATTAATGTCTACATGGTGATTCGTTGAGAGCTGTATTGTGGAGGCAGAGGAGAGTAATATTGTGTCCTGAGACCAGAAGACCTTTCTGCTTGCTGGATTGACCGATTACCATCTGGGCTGCGGAGCCATATGCGCATTTGATCTCTGTTTAGGGATCCAGTCTCTCTGGTAAGCAGGATATAGATAAGAGGTGGTGGTTTTCATCTATTCCTGCTACTTGGACACGATTTCCCTGAGGACACTTTCAGCACTTTCTTTTTCTGGCATTTGAAGTTTGCACGGAATTTGGATATCTCTGAATTTTTCTTGGGACTATATTCATGCGGATTGCACTTCAAAATAATTTTTGCATGCACATGTCACTTTATATAAGTTGATTTTGAATTTTAATCACTTATGGTTGCTTTAAGATGCATTTAGTATCCTAATAGGTATTGAGTACATTTTTTGGCTTCATCACTTATGCAGCGCAGCTTTTTTCTATATATTGCCTTTAATGTACGTCTAACATTTTGGCTGCAGCAGCAATTAATTGTTATTTATTTCATTATTTTTGTGTTATAATTTAGATCCATTTTATTTCACATATTTAGACCAGCGCAGTATTAATCCATTACATTTGTCCTCAAATCCATTTACCTGGTAATCCAGCGGGAGTTCGGGATCTCTTTCCAATGAATTAGTGGGACTGGGACATCTTTCTGGTGTATTTCCACCACTAGCTCCAACTGTAAAAGCCACACAATGCAGTCACATAAAGTGTAAAATAAAGTTAACACCGTTTTCTTAACCTTTAGAAAATGCGTATAGTTGCACTGCTAATAGTTACAGCGGAGTTCCACTCATTTTTGTGTTTATTAGACGTCAGCAGCTACAAAAACCATAGCTGCTGAATATTAATAACCAGACACTCACCTGTCCCATGGTCCAGCGATGCAGCTGCCCGATCCCTCACTTCCCTCCCTCTCCGCAGCGCCAGTGTGGGCACCTGGCACAGCCGGGTGCGCACTGCATATGTGCGAGTCGCGCATCGCCTCCCCATTGGTCGGGCAATATTCTAGGATATGTGACGTGCCCTAGAACAGGGCTCGACAAATCCCGGTCGCCAGGTCGCCATGGCGACTAGAAATAGGGTCCTGGCAACTTGGCTTGGAAGGGGGGCAAAAAAATATATATATATATATTTTTTTTTGTGAGCTGGCGCCATCTGGTGGTGAGCCGTTGGTATTACAAGTTATTACCACCAGATGTGTAAGCTGGCGCCATCTGGTGGTGGCCGTTGGTATTACAAGTTAAGCATTACAAGTTAAACAGCAATTCTAATGTAATTTTTCACTATTTTTCACTGCCATCTTCTTCCCTCTAATTAAAACCCCCAAACATTATATATATTTTTTATCCTAACACCCTAGAGAATAAAATGGTGATCGTTGCAATACTTTCTGTCACGCCGTATTTGCGCAGCGGTCTTACAAGCACACTTTTTGGGGAAAAAATTACACTTTTTTTAATTAAAAAAATAAGACAACAGTAAAGTTAACCCCAATTTTTTTTAATATTATGAAAGATAATGTTACGCCGAGTAAATTCATACCCAACATGTCACGCTTCAAAATTGCGTCCGCTCGTGGAATGCCGACAAACTTTTACCCTTTAAAATCTTCATAGGCGACGTTTAAAACAATCTACAGGTTGCATGTTTTGAGTTACAGAGGAGGTCTAGGGCTAGAATTATTGCTCTCGCACTACCAATCGCGGAGATACCTCACATGTGTGGTTTGAACACCGTTTACATATGCGGGTGCTACTCACCTATGTGTTTGCTTCTGCACGCAAGCTCGTCGGGACGGGGTGCGTTTTCTGGCTCCTAACTTTTTTAGCTGGCTCCTAGATTCCAAGCAAATTTGTCAAACCCTGCCCTAGAAGATTCCAAGGAGGGAGGAGGCTCGAGTTGAAGAGGGAGCAGGCCTGTCAAAACTAGGTACCTGCCCCCCCCCCCCCGCAAATGTGTCATATTCAGGGGGGTGCTTAAAGCGGAACTTCCCCTTCTGGGTGGCGCTCTGCTTTAACAAGTCCCTATCCACATCAGCCTGAGAGTGCCCTCCCTGTGTGCTCCCAGCACACTGACTGAGATCTCACCGACAGCTCTCAGGCACAGCTTCTGATCAGGAGCCAGCGGGACGGGCTCATGATTATGTGACAGCTGAAAGAGCCAATCACAGCGGTCAGTTGATGGAGAGCCGCACCACCTCTGGGCATTAAAGCCAACCTAAAGGGCCCTTGGGAGGCAGCAAGAAGGAGTTAAACGGGAAAGTATGGCATATCTTCAGCAAGCACATCTTTTGAGTTATTATTGCAGTTTTTACCTTACTGAGCTCCAGCATTATATTCAATTTAATGTATAATTTGAATGTGTATTTTTTAATACTATAATTGTATCTGACAATTAAAATATTAAACAGGGACACACTACCATCTACAGGCTCCAGTGGTATCTGCAAGCTAGAGGCTAATTTTGTGAATGAAGCCTCCAGCCTCAGTGTGATTTCAAAGTTATAAAGGACATCATGATTACATGATTGAGAACTGTTGTGATTGGTTCCTGATTAATAGTGGAGACTGGATCAGTCAAAGGCAGCCAGGTCTGAGGTAGCAACTACACACACACAGGAGGGGATTCACTAAGGGTCCTTTCACACGTGCGGACCGTTCGTCCGTTTTTTCATACGTCCGTTTACGGACTGCAATGCTTTCCAATGGGATAGCGTACGTTAGCGGATGAGCATCCGCTAACATCCGTTAACATCCGTCTCCGTTAGGCTCCGTTTTTTTGAACGGAAGAAAACCCTATTTTTCTTCCGTCAAAAAAACGGAACGGACGAAAAACGGATGTTAGCGGACTATCCGTTTAACATCCGATCCGCTAACATCCGTTTTTCATCAAAATATGTAATAAAAATAAAGTTCTAACAAAAAAAAAAAACGGATGAAAAAACTGATGAAAAACGGATGACAACTGATGAAAAACGGATGACAACTGATGAAAAACGGATGACAACTGATGAAAAACGGATGTAAAACGGATGAAAAATGGATAAAGAATTGATCTAAAAAACGGTCCGCACGTGTGAAAGGACCCTAAAACTGGTGCGCTCAGAATCTGATGCAGCTATGCATAGTAACTAATCAGCTTCTAACTTCAGCTTGTTCAATTAAGCTTTGACAATAAAACCTGGAAGCTGAAGGATTACTACGCACATCTGCACCAGAGTCTGTGTGCTCCAGTTTGGGTAAATCTCCCCTACAGTGTCAGCTGTTATATGTCAAAGGGAAAGTGCAATTTAACCAGGGCTTTTTTTCAGCAGGAACATGGGGGGAAAAATTTTCCCGCACCTCTATCACTAAATTAATTTTATGGCAAGGCTTGCTGGAGGGTCTATTTTTGCTAGTTAGTTATTGTTGTGGGCTAGAGTATCTTATGATGCTGTGGTGGGATCTGTTTTTGCTGGGGTGGGGTCTATCAAATGCCATACAAATTACTTATAGCTAGATTCAGGATGTCGAGCGCATAGTTGCGGCGGCGTAGCGTATGGCATTTACACTACGCCGCCGTAATTTAGTGAGGCAAGTACATGATTCACAAAGTACTTGCCTGCTAAGTTACGGCGGCGTAGCGTAAATCGGGCGGGCGTAAGGGCGGCTAATTCAAATTCGGCTGAGGGGGCGGGTTTTATGTTAATGGGGCTTGACCTGACGTGATTGACGTATTTTACATATCCAAATGTGCATTGCGGCCAAGTACGCCGCACGGTCCTATTGATTTCGACGTGGACGTAAATGACGTAAAACCCTATTCACGGACGACTTACGCAAATAATGTAAAATTTTCGAATTTCGACGCGGGAATGGCGGCCATACTTTAACATTACTATTCCAGCTATTTGATGGAATATCTTTAGGCCTGATAATGCGTTACGTAAACGGCGTATCTGTACTGCGTCGGCCGGGCGTACGTTCGTGAATAGGCGTATCTAGTGATTTACATATTCTACGCCGACCGCAATGGAAGCGCCACCTAGCAGCCAGTCTAAATATTGTACCTCAAGATAGGACGGCGCAAGAATACACTTAAACTTAGGTCGGCGCAGATTCCGAGTTAGGTCGGCGTATCTACTGATATGTCAATCACGTCAAGTCAAGCACCATTAACATAAAACACGCCCCCTCAGCCGAATTTGAATTAGCCGCCCTTACGCCCGCCCGATTTACACTACGCCGCCATAACTTAGCAGGCAAGTACTTTCTACTGATACGCCGGCCTAACTCTTACTGAATCTAGCTATTAGTACCACAAAATGAGACTTGGTTCCATATTCTCTAAATGGGTCGGTACTGGATGGTGGGTAGGAGCCAAGAGACAATGCTCAGAGGTGGGTAGGGGGCAGAGACGAAGGGTGGCTCAGAAGGGGGGAAATCCTGCACCTATTCTCTGAAAAAAGCCCAGATTTTTACCTACCTTCATAACAGGTTGTGGCGCTGCCCCCCCCCCCCCAAAGAAGTAAAAGTCACCAGCTACACATACTGTAGCTACTGACTTTTGACTTTTAACATTAGGACACTTACCTGTCCTGGAATCCAGCGATGTCGGCACCCCAGCTGCTGCCGCCGCCATTGCCAATGAGGGAGCCAGGTAGTGAACCGCTCCCTAACTGGCCCAGCAGCAGTGGAAGGAGGAGGGAGGAGGGGCTGATCTTCTGACGTACCTCGCCGCGGCGAGGTCCGACGGAAGTGGGGACTAGGTCAAAAACAGGTATACCGCTCCGCCAGAAAGGTGCCAAATGTAGCACCGGAGGGGTAGAGGTATCAGATAAGCTTTTGGATGGAGCTCCATTATAAGTGGGATCTCAATGTGCATCACTCACCTATGCTGATCTCTATAGGAATTTCCTCCTCCTTGATCCTTCCTTGTCCTTCATCTCTGGAATCTGTGAATAAAGATGAGAGTAAGCAGGGGAGGCCTGTCCATTAAGGGTGCACGAGCGCCGCCTCCCCCTTCCATTGCCGCGTCCACCCCCTATTCATGCGTCCGGCCCCTTTCAGGACGCCAGGCGCATGAATTACAGCAGCATTTTTTTTTTAAGCACCTGATTAGAGCCAAAGGCTCCAATAAGCTTTTAAAATAAGGTGGGCTTCCTGGACGCAGAGCCTTGCGCTTGGAGCCCACTCAGGTGTGTTAGAATAGCGAATAAATATTCGCTATTCTAACACTGAATCGCCTCCCTGCCAATCAGGATGCACGGGTGTAAGATGCGTTTCCTGATTGGCCAAAAGGAAAAGCGGTCTGAATGGCTGCCGAGGAGGAAGGTGACCGAGCAGGGGTGAGCTGGGTGAAGACGGTCATGGTTGAGGTGAGTGCACCGACCGACTAACCAACCTACCCGGGGGGGTGGTGGCTGCACTGTTTGACACCCCCCCCTCCACACAAAAAAAGTGCACTGAGATGTATGAGAGACCCCAGAGAGTGTGTGTGTGGGGGGGGGGGGGGGGGGGGACTGGTCACGTCTCTTGGCTGGTAACACACAATGACATGATGTGAGGAGGAGAGCCGGAGTCTAATAGAGGCTGATGTCTCCTGACTCCCCCACTGGGCACATACTGTCTCCCCATTACTGTCTACTGGCAGAGGAGGGGGGAGAAGAAGAGATTGTTGTAGTGACTGAACAAGGAGAATCTGGGACTCTTCTCTGGATTGAGACTGCATTCACACCCGAGGGACGCAACGCGTTTGGCACCCAAGTAGCTTATGTACCTTTTTTGGCACTGAGCCAAGTGAATTTTTGCAGGTTTTTTTGTTTGGAGTGCTATTAAAAAAATAAGATTGTTGTAGTGACTGAACAAGGAGAATCTGGGACTCTTCTCTGAATTTAGTGTTTATTACTCACCTGTGCTGATCTCTGTAGGGATCTCCTCCTCCTTACACGGGTCATCACCATCAAAGAACAAATCATCATCTTCAACTTTAACAACAATTAGGTTTTCACCCTGGATTAGACAAATCACTTAAATGAGTTTTAAGGACTTTTTTTTAAGATTAGCAAAACAAGACTTAATTTTTTAAAGTGACACTAAAAAAAAAAAAAGTATGTATTCTTACCCCCTCCCCCCACCGCCTCTGGGCCCTTTAACAGGATCTAAATGCCAGGAGGCTGGAAGAGGTTAACCTAGAAAATGCTTTATATTGCTCTCATCCTCCTCCAAATGGTCCCACTGTATGTTGGAACTTAGGGCCAGATCCACGAAGCCCGGGCGCAATTTAACTTTTCGGATTTAAGTTACACCGCCGCAATTTATCCAAGTTAGTGCCCGATCCACAAAGCACTTACCTGGAAATTTGCGGCGGTGTATCCTAAATCCGTCCGGCGCAAGGCGGGCCCAATCGAATGGGGCGAGTCCCATTTAAATCAGGCGCCCCCGCGCCGGACGTACTGCGCATGCTCCGTCGGGTAAATTACCCGACGTGCATTGCACTAACTGACGTCGCACCGACGTCATTTGCTTAGACGTTAATGTAAATGGCGTCCAGCGCCATTCACGGACGTCTTACGCAAATGACGTTGATGTTTAAATTTCGACGCGGGAACGACGGCCATACTTAACATGGCTTAAGACAACTAGGGCTCAGCCCTAGTTTTACGCGGCGTAACTTGACGGAAACTACGTAGAGTTAGATCGACGGGCCGTTCGGGGATCGCCGTAATTATTTATTTGCATATTCTACGCCGGCCGCAATGGCCTCGCCACCTAGCGGCCGGCCTAGAATTGCATCCTTAAGATCCGACAGTGTAATTCAATTACATCTGTCGGATCTTAGGGCTAGCTATGCGTAACTGATTCTATGAATCAGTCGCATAGTTAGAAACAGAGATACGACGGCGTATCAGTAGATACGCCGTCGTATCTCGTTTGTGAATCTGGCCCTTAGTCACTCTCTCTTGCTGGCTCCCTAGATAGACTAGGCACTATGGACTATGGAAGGTGTAGTGTGCATATAGCAGTGCATATAAATGCAACTAATGTACAATGCTCATTCCAAACAAACAGAAGTGAGCTCCAAGATTATAAGCCCCTGTGGGTGGGGCGAAACATGGCGGGGGTGTGGCCTGGGTGGAGTTAGGCTGAGGCTGTCATCACTTATTACACTCCGGGTTTGTATGGTGTGTGGTGGCTGAGATTTTTTTTCCCTTGTTCTACGGATTCTATGGAATCAGGGCGGACTCCTAGCCTGACCTGTACCCCCAGTGGAATACACCGAATGGGGGACATAGATGCCGGAGCGGAGACCCTAAAGTCAGCTTAGGTTCACAAACAAAAGTGAGGGTGAAAATAAGAGCTGATGGAGGACATTACAAGGAGGCGGAAAAACAGTAAAAAAACGTTTTTATGAAAAATAGATTACAAGGCCATTAAGTAGATGTGTATGAAGACTAAGGTTATTGTTTAGTGTCACCTTAAGTTGCCAATTATGAGAGATTACACTGTGTCCATACTCTTTCTTCTTGCTTACTAGATAGCCCTTTAAGATCTTGTGACGCTTCCGTATAGAGTCCCGGGAATACAGAGGTCGGGGACATCTCTCTGGGGGATTTCTCTTACTGGATCCATCTGTAGGAAACACACACACTAGTATCATAGTAGGTAAGGTCGAATAAAGACAATAGTCCATCCAGTTCAACCTGTGTAGGTGCACATGTGTCAGTGTCTATATTTCCCATATCCCTGTATGTTGTGTTTCTTAAGATGCACATCTAAAGCCCCATACACACAATCAGTTTTCTGCAGGTTTTTCTCTTTGGGATTACCAAAACCACAATATGAGGTCAAACCTTGAGAGTTTTAATTTTTATGCAATCAGGCAGGCCTTTGCACTACATGGTTTTGGTAAACCTGAAGAGAAAAACCTGCAGAAAAACTGATAGTGTGTATGGGGCTTTAGAATCTCTTAAAACTATCAATGCACCCCACAGCCACCACCAATTATGGAAGAGAGTTCCACATCCCCATTGCCCTGACAGTGAAAACCCCCCTTTGCAGTTTAACCACTTAAGGACCGCCTAACGACGATATACATCGTCAGAATGGCACCGCTGGGCACAATCACGTACCTGTACGTGATTGTATAAAGCCCAGCGTTGGGTCGCGGGCGCGTGCCCGTGGCGCGCTCCCGCGACCCGGTCCGAAGCTCCGTGACCTCGGCCGTGGGACTCGCGGACCCGATCGCCGCTACAGTCCCGCGATCGGTCCTCGGAGCTGAAGAACGGGGAGAGCCGTGTGTAAACACGGCTTCCCCGTTTTTCACTGTGGTGCTGTCATCGATTGTGTGTTCCCTAATATCCATGACGTCAGACCTACAGCCACACCCCCCTACAGTTGTAAACACACTTCAGGGAACACATAACCCCTTCAGCGCCCCCTGTGGTTAACTCCCAAACTGTAACTGTCATTTTCACAATAAAGAATGCATTTTAAATGCATTTTTTGCTGTGAAAATGACAATGGTCCCAAAAATGTGTCAAAATTGTCCGAAGTGTCCGCCATAATGTCGCAGTCACGAAAAAAATCGCTGATCGCCGCTATTAGTAGTAAAAATTTTTTTTTTATAAAAATGCAGTAAAACTATCCCCTATTTTGTAAACGCTATACATTTTGCGCAAAGGGTTGTCCCGATACCGATATCGGTATCGGGACCGATACCGAGTATTTGCCGGAGTACTCGTACTCCCGCAAATACCCCCGATATCTAAATAGAATACTCCCCTAATGTCAAGTATGGCCGCTGTTCCCGCGTCGAAATTCGATTTTTTTACGTCGTTTGCGTAAGTCGTCCGTGAATCGGAATTTATGTCGTTTATGTCCACGTCAAAATCAATAGGCCCGTGCGGCGTACTTAGCCGCAATGCACACTGGGGAATGTAGGCGCCCGGCGCATGCGCAGTTCACAAAAAACTTAAAAAAACGTAAGGTCAAGCCCCATTAACATAAAACACGCCCCCCTCAAACACATTTGAATTAGGCGCCCTTACGCCCGCCCGCTTTAGGCTACGCCGTCGTAACTTAGCAGGCAAGTACATTGTGAATCATGTACTTGCCTAGCTAACTTACGGCGGCGTAGCCTAAACACGCTAAGCTACGCCGCCGCAAGTTTAGGCAACTCTACGTGAATCTACCTAATTGTTTCTTTGTCTTTATATCAGAGGATGTGTATCTAGGTGGATCCTCAATACTCTTCTCTCCTTTACAAGAAATGAAAGTCTCCTCTTACCCGGTAATATGAGGGGCGGCTGGCTCGCCATAATGACTTCCTGGTAAAAATTCCAGCTGGTCCCTTATAAATTCAGCTGATCTGTAAGGGTTAAATAGTAACAAGTATTTTGAATAAAAAAGTAAATTTCATGATGGCTACATGGGAAATGGCCCTAACAGACAGATTTTTTGAGTCATGATACGGTTTTGAACATTGTTAGTGGTAAATTAATTGTTTAAGGCTAGATCCACCAGAAACCAGTGTGGGAAACCCGCGATCCCCGTGCAATTGTCGAAAACCACGTTTAAAATGCACTGCAGTTGCAATCTGCATCAGGTGTTGATTTGAAGTTAAAGCGGAGTTCCACCCAAAAGTGGAGCTTCCGCTTTAAGCACTCCTCGCCCCCTTACATGCCACCTTTGAAATTAATTTTTTTTTTTAGGGGGGAGTGGGGGCTTCGGGAGGACTAGGACTTCCTATCCCACTTCCTACTTCCTCACAGGGACTGCCTAGGCGACTCCTCCTCTCACCTTAGGCCGCCCCTCCCTTTAGGTGATCTCCTGGGACACGTGACAGGTCCCAGGAGATCGCCTGTCCACTCATAGAGCGCAGCACGACTCGCGCATGCGAGTGAAGCTGAAAGCTGTCACGGCCGGGTGCCCACACTATGAATGAAGGTGCCGGCCGTACAAGCTCCGGGTGGCCGCGTCGCTGGACCGTGGAGCAGGTAAGTGTCTGTTTATTAAAAGTCAGCAGCTACACTTTTTGTAGCTGCTGACTTTTAATAAACAGTTAAAGGCTGGAACTCCCCTTTAAAGTGACACTATAGGTTTGTTTTATTATTATTTTTTTAAATAACAAACATGTCATACTTACCTCCACTGTGCTGCTGGTTTCACACAGAGTGGCCCCGAACGCCATTTTCTGGGGTCCCCCGGCGGCTGTCTCGGCTCCTTCCCGCATCAGATAACCCCCTCTGGAAAGCGCTCTCCCAAGGGGGTTTCCTTGCGGGCATGCTCCCGAGTCCAGCATTCGGCGTCTACAGCTGCTGAATGCAGGAAATCGGCGCGGCGCTAATCACAGGCAATGAGACATTTCCCGATCTCTGCAGCCGAGCATCGGGACAATGTCTCCCTGCCTGTGATAAGCAGAATTTGCCCAGGTGGGAAGTGGTTTACCAAGTTGCATTTATACACATGTGCGTGTGTTCATGCATGTTCGTGTGTAAGGATGAGCTCCGGCGTGTTCGCATAGAACACGTGCGGAGCCCGCCAGGAAGTCGGCACCCGCGCTGTGCTAATCACAGCCAGGCAGACATTTCCCGATGCTCGGCTGCAGAGATCGGGAAATGTCTGCCTGGCTGTGATTAGCGCAGCGCGGGTGCCGACTTCCTGGCGGGCTCCGCACGTGTTCTATGCGAACACGCCGGAGCTCATCCTTATTCGTGTGCATTTACACTATGCTCCGGTGCAGAAAAATGCAGAATACCGTATTTTTTCTAAACGCACATGAAAGCACTGCAATGGTGTCAATTAGGCTCAGTGGAATACATTCAGTTTTCTTGCATATGAATTTGTACCGCATTTATGCTGTGTTTCAAAACGCACCCGACTGCCTCTGGTGTAAAATGAGCTGAAGTTTGGGTATATATTTTATTTCCATAGATAAATTGTTCCAGCTTGGACCAGTGTTGCCAACCTACCAGATTGAAATTTACTGGCACGACACCCGAAATTTACTGGCGCAGACACGTTTTTACTGGCATTTCACAAGAGTTACTAAATTAAATTTTTAGGTCCAAATTTCAGTATTTATGCTACAAACAAGTACAGTAGGCAAATAGCAATGTGATTTAGATATTAAGGTAAAAAACATATTTTTGTTATTTTCGATATAATAAGGGCAAATTATTTAGTTCCATCACCCCTGCCTTCACCCCCCTCTGCCACCAACACCCCCTGCCTTCACCCCCCTCTGTGGTGCCACAATCTCCCCCCTGCCTCCAATCTCCCCCAGGCCCCCTGCCTCCATCTCCCTCTGCGGTGCCACCAACAACCCCTGTCTCCATCCCCACCCTCTGTGATGCCACCATCCCCCTCTGCAGTGCCACCAAAACCCCCTGCCTCCAATCACCCCCTACCACTAAGACCCCCTGCCTCCAATCTCCCCCTGGCCCCCTGCCTCCAATCTCCCCCAGGCCCCCTGCCTCCATCGTCCCCTGCCTCCATCCCCCTCTGCGGTGCCACCAACAACCCCTGTCTCCATCCCTCACCCTCTGCGGTGCCACCAACACCCCCTGCCTCCAATCACCCCCTGCCACCAACACCCCCTGCCTCCTATCACTCCCTGCCTTCATCCCCCTCTGCGGTGCCACCAACAACCCCTGTCTCCATCCCTCACCCTCTGCGGTGCCACCAACACTCCCTGCTTCCAATCACCCCCTGCCACCAACACCCCCTGCCTCCAATCACTCCCTGCCTTCATCCCCCTCTGCGGTGCCACCAACAACCCCTGTCTCCATCCCCCACCCTCTGCGGTGCCACCAACACCCCCTGCCCCTAACACCCCCTGTCTCCATTGCCCACTGTCTCCATTCCCCTTTGCGGTTCCACCACAGCCACCATCACCCCCTGCCTCCAATCTCCATGCACAGTTCCAAGCTGAACCGATCTTGGCTATTTTTACTGGCACATTCCCGCAACCACAGACATTTACGAACGGGGGAAAAAGGTGCTCGTTTTTACGAACTGTCCGTATAAATACGGACGGTTGGCAACACTGGCTTGGACCATTGTAGTTATGGATATCTTAGCTATTGATGTGGAGGCTGACAATCACTGTAAGAGTCGCTACTACTACAGTGACGGTCGCAATCTTCTGGGTCCTGTGAAAGCGGCCTCCCATTGGCATAGTAACTTCAGAGGATGGCTTACTTGGCACTGCCTATGGTTGTGGCGGGAGAAGGATGCCATTTATAAATGGTGCCTGAAGATGGGTACATTCCCCATGCAATGTAGTAGACCAGAGCCGTGGTGTGATAGTCTGAAAGTAAACCTCTTCTGCAGTACAATCATTGCACCCAGGGGTGCCAAATACATATTTGTGTTGCCTTTATGGCTGCTAGGTGATCCCCATAGGTGTCTATTGGGCCAGAAACAAATTACTAGCGACCAAAGAGGATGAAAGATTTGGGGGACAGCAAATTTCACAGACTGAGATCTCCACACTGGGGGCAGGGAATCATAAAGTGTATTGTTCACCCTGATAAACCAATCACACCATACTAGAGTTCCCCTTTAAGATGTAAAGCAACACAGCACACAGAATGATAACAGCCCCTAGCTTTGTGCTGCAAATGACCCCTGACCTACCTTAAAGGGGTCACGTGACCGCTACCCTGTCCACACAGAATGCTGGGACCCCCTTCTCTCATAATAAGAAGACATTATTACCTCCTCCTCACTGGACACACTCTCCAGACTCACAGCTCCACCAGAACAGCAGCTCCTCCCCTCCTCCTTCTATGGGCTACGACAAAATGGCCGACGACTAACTCCTCCAGCACAACTCTTTTAATAGTTTGAATATGTATTCACAAGTCAGTTATATCTTTGGATTGGAGGCAGATAACTCCATGCAGGTGAAATTATAATCGTTTTGTCACACAAAGTAAACATTTAGGTAACCAGGAAGTAGTTGTGGTGGTGGAACGCAAACACAGGAAATTGTAGGCATAGACCGGAAGTTGTTGTTCTGATATAGTAGAGGAAACATTAGCAGCTCTGTTATTCACTGTCCTATAAAATAATAGCAATACCAGTGATTAGTAGGAAAGATATAAACATTATATTTATATATTCCCCATTGTGCAAGGTTGGCTTAACCCCTTGTCACCCAGCTGCCCTGTCCCCATAAAGACAATGACTTACAGACAGCTTCTTCCACCCTCAGGCCATCTCTACCTAGTTCCTTTACCATGTACTAGAGATATTTTGATAACAGCCGCCCAGTCTTTCCTTCTCTGAAGTGATGAAGGCAAAGCTCCCAACTGTTCCTGATTTCCCTGATTTGGAGCAATGTCCCTTTTCCCCTCATGTGTCCGTCATTTTGGTCTGATCTGTATAGATGTATATAAAAATGCACTTTTTATCCATCAAAAAGCGTTTTCCAGCGCTAAACCTTTCATCTGATTTCTAAATTGTTGCATTTGTAAATTCCAAAAGCCAATATAAAGGAATAGCAGTTTACAATATGGGTCCCATGCATTGGTAACCACAATGCCTTTTAGCATGCTCCAAACTGCATGTTGCCTAAGCACTATGTGGTTTGGTGTGGCGCGAATTAAAAAAAAAAAAAGGGTTGAGGACTTTTTTCCCGTGTTTCTTACATGTACTGTAGGACAGACCATTGGAATGAATAGGCTGCCCTACCCGCATCCAACATCATGTGCAATCACTCATGGACAGATATGAGCCAGGGCTGAGGCTGGGTTCACACTACTACACTACTTTCATCCTACTTTGCTCTGTGTTCAATGTTTCCCTATGAGAGCGTCTTGTAGCGTCCTACACAAGTCGGTCCGACTTTGAAAATGCTCCCTGTACTACTTTTGGTCCTACATTGATCCTACTTCAGGCCCATTGAATATCATTGAAGTCGGACCAAAGTAGTATCCTGTTCATGAAAGTAGGATGGATGTAGGACCAATGTAGGATAAATGTAGGACCAATGTAGCAGAGCAAAGTAGGATGAAAGTAGTGTAGTAGTGTGAACCCAGCCTGAGGCTGGGTTCACACTTGTCCGACAAACGGTCCTACATTGGGAGCCTCATGTAGCATGACGTGTGAAAATCAATGTTTCCCTATGAGAGCGTCTTGTAGCGTCCTACACAAGTCGGTCCGACTTTGAAAATGCTCCCTGTACTACTTTTGGTCCTACATTGATCCTACTTCAACCCATTGAATATCATTGAAGTCGGACCAAAGTAGTATCCTGTTCATGAAAGTAGGATGGATGTAGGATAAATGTAGGACCAATGTAGCAGAGCAAAGTAGGATGAAAGTAGTGTAGTAGTGTGAGGCTGGGTTCACACTACTACACTACTTTGATCCTACTTTGCTCTGCTACATTGGTCCTACATTTATCCTACATTGGTCCTACATCCATCCTACTTTCATGAACAGGATACTACTTTGGTCTGACTTCAATGATATTCGATGGGCCTGAAGTAGGATCAATGTAGGACCAAAAGTAGTACAGGGAGCATTTTCAAAGTCGGACCGACTTGTGTAGGACGCTACAAGACGCTCTCATAGGGAAACATTGAACACAGAGCAAAGTAGGATGAAAGTAGTGTAGTAGTGTGAACCCAGCCTAAGGCCTCATGCACACAGCTGTATAAAATATGCGCAGGATCTTGCTGGCAATAAAAATAAATAGGTAGATTCACGTACAGTGGAATAAAGTTACGGCGGCGTAGCTTAGTGTGTTTAGGCTACGCCGCCGTAAATTAGCTAGGCTAGTAGTGATTCTCAATCTACTTACCTGCTAATATACGGCGGCGTAGCCTAAAACGAGCGGGCGTAAGGGCGCCTAATTCAAATGGGTTGGAGGGGGGCGTGTTTAATGGTAGTGGGGCTTGACCTCACGTTTTTGACGTTTTTTTAAACTGCGCATGCGCCGGGCGACTACATTTCCCAGTGCGCATTGCGGCTAAGTACGCCGTACGGGCCTATTGATTTCGACGTGGACGTAAACGACGTAACTCCCGATTCGCGGACGACTTGCGCAAACGACGTAAAAAATTCGAACCTCGCGGCAGGGAACGGCGGCCATACTTAAACATTGTTATTCCACCTCATAGGTGGAATAACTTTAGGCCGCCTAAGGCCTTACGGAAACTACGTAATTCGACTGCGGCGGCCGGGCGTACGTTCGTGAATCGGCGTACAAGCTCATTTACATAATCTACGCCGGCCGCAATGGAAGCGCCACCTAGCGGCCATCCGAAAAATTGCAATCTAAGATAGGACGGCGCAAGCCGGCCTATCTTAGATATGTTTAAGCGTATCTCTGTTTGAGCATACGCTTAAACATACGGCGGCGTAGATTCGGAGTTAGGTCGGCTTATCTACTGATAAGCCGGCCTAACTCTTTCTGAATCTACCTAAAACTGTCTGGTTGGGCATTAACCTGAGACACCCAGGCTTGTCTAGGTGACTAGTTGTTAATTAGCGTACTGTTTAACCTCCTCCTGCCCATGCTATAGCCAAAAGACGGCTACAGCATGGGCCTTAATTGCCGGGATGGCGTCCATGCACGTCCTCCTGAGAACGGGGGGTGCGCGGGGCGCTCTGTGATTAGCAAATCAATGAGACTCGGCTGATCACAGATCGATCCCGGACACTTATCACGTGACCAGCTGTCAGCCAATGACAGCTAATCACATGATGTAAACAGAAGATTGGTAATCTGCTTTTTTCCCCTCATGCTGACAGCGCGAGGAGGAAAAAAAAAGACGATCGCGACTTCTGTCAGAGGGACATCGGTCCCGAACAGGGAGAGCTGCCACTGCCTCATCTGTGCCCACCAGTGCAAATCACTGATGCCTATCAGTGCCCACCAGTGTCAACTATCAATGACCACCAGTGCCAACTATCAATGCCCATCAGTGTCACCTACCAGTGCCCATCAGTGCCACCTGAGTGCCCACCAGTGCCACCTACCAGTGCCATCAGTGCAGCCTCATCAGTGCACATCATTGAAGGAGAAAAATTACCTGTTTCAAAATACATTTTCGGTCTTTTTTTTTAGCAAAAAATAAAAAAAAACAACAGTGATTAAATACAACCATATGGGTACAGTGTTGCATGACTGCCCAATTATCATTCAAATTGTGACAGTGCTTAAAGCTGAAAATTGGCCTGGGCAGGAAGGGGGTTTAAGTGCCCAATAGGCAAGTGTTTAATTAGATTACTGTTTATGTTGGCTGTTCCTTAAAGTGGTTATAAACCCCACTTTATGACTTTTTTATGAGCTGGCGCCATCTGGTGGTGGCCGTTGGTATTACAAGTTAAGCATTACAAGTTAAACAGCAATTCTGTCATTTTTCACTATTTTCACTGCCATCTTCTTCCCTCTAATTAGAACCCCCAAACATTATATATATTTTTTATCCTAACACCCTAGAGAATAAAATGGCGATCGTTGCAATACTTTCTGTCACGCCGTATTTGCGCAGCGGTCTTACAAGCGCACTTTTTTGGGAAAAAAATACACTTTTTTTAATTAAAAAATAAGACAACAGTAAAGTTATCCCCATTTTTTTTAATAGTATGAAAGATAATTTTACGCCGAGTAAATTGATACCTAACATGTCACGCTTCAAAATTGCGTCCGCTCGTGGAATGGCGACAAACTTTTACCCTTTAAAATCTCCATAGGCGACGTTTAAAAAATTCTACAGGTTGCATGTTTTGAGTTACAGAGGAGGTCTAGGGCTAGAATTATTGCTCTCGCTCTACCAATTGCGGCGATACCTCACATGTGTGGTTTGAACACC
This sequence comes from Rana temporaria, assembly GCF_905171775.1. NCBI lineage: Eukaryota > Metazoa > Chordata > Amphibia > Anura > Ranidae > Rana > Rana temporaria. The sequence continues at coordinate 166,622,171 of NC_053496.1, forward strand.
GTTTACATATGCGGGCGCTGCTCACGTATGTGTTCGCTTCTGCGCGCGAGCTCGTCGGGACGGGGCGCGTTTTCTGGCTCCTAACTTTTTTAGCTGGCTCCTAGATTCCAAGCAAATTTGTCAACCCCTGGGTAAGCCTATATTAAGGCTTACCTGTTGGTATAAAGAATATCTCCTAAACCTGTACGGTTTAGGAGATATTCCCCCCGCAATGCGCCGCTGATTGCAGCAGCGCATGCGCAGCGGGGATCCTCGGCTAAAGGACCGGCAGCCGCCGGACCTTACCGAATTGAAGTATCCCGCGTGCAATCACATCGCCAATCACATCGCTGGAGCGGCGTTACCCGGAAGACACGCCGAGTCAAGATGATATCTCGCTCTGCGTGGACCAGGTGAGTTCCTCTCACATCGTTCCGAGGTAAGTATTTCATAATGAGCTAATATGCGGTGCATACTAGCTCATTATGGCTTTTGCCTTTCAGGTGAAAAAAAATAAATAATAATAATCGCGGGTTTACAACCGCTTTAATCCTGGTACACACTATGAGCTTTTTTCCATTCAACCCAATGGGTTAAACGGAAAAAACTGTCAGCTCCAGTTGTAGCCGCTGTACTAACAATATCCCCCACTGAGCAGTCGTGTTCTGACAGGGGGACCATTGGCTAAGAGCGCCGATCAGCTGCAGTTTTCCAGCATGCTTGTCCGACAGAAGCTGCCAAACATGAGCCGAATGTCGGGCAGTTTTTATTGAACCGGCCGATGTCACCCGGCATTCGGCCCATATGTACGAGGCTTTAGATGATGTGCTAATGATAGTACTGTTTACAGTTTGCATTGTTTAGGATAATGTGATCATGCTCTTACCTGATTTTGTGTGGTATAAATTCTCTGTACATTTACAACAAAAGTCAGTTCCAGTTTGCACCTAAGCTAGCGCCGTCTAGTTCTTGGGTGCAATGCTCAGCTATAATACCTGGTTGCTGGTCCCAGATTGGAGGAAGCTGTATCTTAGAGGAAGCACCCAAGTGGGGTGCTAAGCAGCCCGTCACACAAGGGTTCACACAAAAAACACAGATTAGAGCTCTGGCTGACAGAGCCTACTGGCTGAATAGAGGACTCAATAGTAATTATATGCAATACTTCATATTAAAAAATATATATATATCATGCATAGGGGTATAGACCTCAGGGTAGGAACAATGGCCTTTTTGTTTCCAACCCTCAGAGATTTGTAGTCTCCTAATAAACTCTTAAGGAAAAGGATTTGTTATATTATTATTACATAGTTAGCAAATGTTGTCATTAACGTTTTCCATATCTCTGTATATTGCATTCACTTAGAAACACAGCTAAAAGTATTTTTTTTTATCCATATTCCTCGTTGACACCACCAACTGCGGAAGGGAGTTCCACATACTTACCACTCTAATAGCAAAGAATTTCATATTCAATTTTTGGTTAAGCCGCTTCTCACCCATCTTCATCTTTTGGCTGTGTCTTTTTTTAGAGACCTTGGGCTGGATTCAGATACATTGGCGTATCTGTCCGCCAGGCGTAACGTATCTCCGATATGTTACGCCGCTCTAACTTTGGGCGCAAGTTCTTTATTCAGAAAGGACTTGCTCCCTTGGTTACGGCGGCGTAACGTATGTGTTGCGGTGTAAGGCCGCGTAATTCAAATGTGGAAGGGGGGGGGGCGTGTTTTATGTTAATGTGTGATGACCTGATGTGATTGACGTTTTTTAAGACCGTCCGTGTACATATCCCAGTGTGCATTGCTCTAAATGACGTCGCAAGGACGTCATTGGTATCGACGTGAACGTAAATTACGTCCAGCCGTATTCGCGAACAACTTACGCAAACAACGTAAAATTTCAAAACTCGGCGCGGGAACGACGCCCATACTTAACATTAGCTACCCCTCATATAGCAGGGGTAACTATACACCGGAAAAAGCCGAACGCAAACGACGTAAAAAAAAAAGCGCCGGGCGGTCGTTCGTTTCTGAATCGGCGTAAATCCTCATTTGCATATTCCTTGCGTAAAAATTACGGAAGCGCCACCTAGCGGCCAGCCTGGAATTGCAGCCTAAGATCCAACGGTGTAAAACACTTACACCTGGCGGATCTTAGGGATATCTATGCGTAACTGATTCTCTGAATCAGTCGCATAGATACGACAGGCGGAACTCAGAGATACGACGGCGTATAAGGAGATACGCCGTTGTATCTCTTTCTGAATCCGGCCCCTTGGGTTAAATAGTTTCCTCCCAATGCTAGAGTCACCATTGAAAGGTTCGTATATGGCAATCTTATGTCTTCTTAAGCATCTCTTCTCCATAGAGATTGTTTAATGATTGTATTTGCTCTTTATAATTGAGGTCCTCTAGACCCCTTATTAGCTTTGTCACCCTTCTCTGGACTCTCTCCAGTTCCAGCACATCCTTCTTGAGGACTGATGATCAGAACTGGATGGAATACTGTAGATGTGGCTGGACCTGAGTTTTGTAAAATGGTAGAACTATAGATTTATCTTTTGAGTAAATACCCTTTTTTTTTTTTTTTAATCTTTTTTTTTTTTTTTTGTGTATTTTTGTGCGTGTACTCGAGAGAGGAGCCGGACTGCAGGAGTTGGGAGTAGGCAGGCCTCCCCCAGAGGCAATCTGTCACCTTTCTCCATGCCTCGGTGGCAATGGTGGGTGTGTGAGGGGGTCCTCCCACACAGCCCACCCTACCTGCTCCGCTTTGAAGCCCAACGGGGCAGAGGGACTCCCTATAAGGGAGTGAGAGGATTTGCCCGCTCAACCAGCCCTGTTGGTCCTTCGCCTCTCTTTTTAGAGACCGCGTGGTCAAAGTGCGTGCGTGTTAACCCAATTTTGAGTGCGTGTAAGTGTGGTGGTTTTTGTGGGAGAGGGGGGGGGGGGCGTACTAAGCGCAGGCTTACCTCGCATAGCACATCCACCGGGAGCCGGGCTGAGACCACCAAACTCAATTGACATGGATCCGAACCCCTAGCTGCAGAGGTGAATGGCTTGTCAGCGCAGTGCCAATCGCGTTGAGCCACCGCAGCTCCTGTAAATACCCTTTTTAAAGAGGATGAAAAAAAAAAAAAAAGTCAGCAGCTACAATTACTGTAGCTGCTGACTTTAACAAAAGGATACTTACCCGTCCAAGAATCCAGTGCGGTCCTCACCCGGGCTGCTTTTTGCCATTTTTCAGGTCCTCAGCATGCTTAACCACTTCATTACTGGGCACTTAAACCCCCTTCGTGCCCAGACCAATTTCCAGCCTTCAGCGCTGACGCATTTTGAATGACAATTGCGCGGTCATACAACACTGTACCCAAATTATATTTTTATCATTTTTTTCCCACAAATAGAGCTTTCTTTTGGTGGTATTTGATCAACTCTGCGATTTTTATTTTTTGCGCTATAAACAAAAAAATACAGAAAATTTTGAAAAAAAACACAATATTTTTTACTTTTTGTTATAATAATATCCCAATCAGCAATTTTCTCCTCCAATCGCATGGGCCCAAGTAAAATGAGAGCAGGTATAGTGGGACAGGGGGCAGAAAAGCTCAACTTTCCCTTTTTGGGTGACGGATCAATTTTCTTTCCTGAAACCGTGGGTGCAGGAAGGAAAATCGCTAGATTGCCCCATCAACAAAGTCAGTTCTGATGGGGAAACCTTTCCCCTGGAGCCATTGGGGTAGATTCAGGAAGCAATTACGCCTGCGTATCCATAGATACGAAGCGTAATTGCTAAGTAGCGCCGGTGACTTGTCCTCAATGTTCCCCTATGGGGGAAGTTCCTTCACTGACTGCGCAGGCGCAAACTTCCCGACGGAAATCTCCGAACCTCGCCCGGCATCCAGGCTCATTCTTTAACATCCCCGTGGATTGGAGGATGTTAAAAAAAGAGCCAGGAGGCCGAGCGAGCGGAGCGAATCCGCCGTTCGGGGATTTCCGTCAGCAAGTTTGCACCTGCGCAGTGCTTGAAGGAACTTTCCTGATAGCTGGAACCATCTCAGCGCATCAGTTCGCGCATGCGCTGGAACTTCCATGATACCTGGAACCAGCACGGCAGATCACCGGCGTATCGACTTTCTGTATTCAGAAAGCTCGATACGCCGACTGTAGCCTAAGATACCACTGGCATAAGGCTCTTATGCCGTCGTATCTTAGGCTGCATTCTGACGCTGGCCGCTAGGTGGCGTTCCCGTAGTTGTCAGCGTAGAGTATGCAAATTGCATACTCACGCCGATTCACAAACGTACGCGCGCCCGGTGGTCGTGTTTTACGTTGTTTGCGTTCGTCGCTCTCGTCGTAAGGCTGCTCCTGCTATTAGCAGGCGCAGCCAATGGTAAATATAGACGTCGTTCCCGCGTCGCGATTTTCGAAATTTACGCCGTTTGCGTAAGTGGATCGTGAATGGCGCTGGACGCCATTTACGTTCACGTCGAAGCAAATGACGTCCTTGCGACGTCATTTACCGCAATGCACGTCGGGAAATTTTCCAGACGGAGCATGCGCAGTACGTTCGGCGCGGGAACGCGCCTAATTTAAATGATCCACGCCCCCTACGGGTGCAGCTGTCCATAGTAGCCAATCAGCTTCTAACTTCACCTTGTTCAATTAACCACCTGAACCCTGGAAGATTCCCCCCCCCTTCATGAGGCTTCGTTATAGGTTGAACGTTTGTCTTTTTTCAACCTCACCTACTATGTAACTAAGACTAGACCATTTTTTTGCAATAAGGCACTGCATTACTTTAACCTTTGCGCGGTCATGTGACTCTGTACCCAAATAAAATTTATGTCCGTTTTTTTCCCCCACAAATAAAGCTTTCTTTTAGTGGTATTTGATCACCTCTGCTTTTTTTTTTTTGTACTGTAAACAATTAAAAAAATATATTTTTTTTTCTTTTTGCTATAAAACATATCCAATATTTTTATTTATTTTTACAAAAATCATCGAATTCCTTCATAAATTTAGGCCAATATGTATTCCGCTACATGTTTTTGGTAAAAAAAATCCCTTTAAGCATATTCAGGCATATTCACAAAGACTTACGACGGCGTATCAGTAGATACGCCATCGCAAGTCCGAATCCGCGCCGTCGTATCTTAAAGCGCATGCTCAAACTGAGATACGCTTCTCTGTTGCTAAGATACGACCGGCGTAAGTCTCCTACGCCGTAGTATCTTAGCTGCATATTTACGCTGGCCGCTAGGGGCGTGTAAGCAGATTTACGCCGAGAATATGCAAATGAGCAAGATACGCCTATTCACGAACGTACGCACGCCCGTCGCAGTAAGATACGCCGTTTACGTAAGGCGTTTTCAGGCGTAAAGATAAACCACCAAAAAAATGGCGCAGCCAATGTTAAGTATGGACGTCGAGACAGCCGTCGAATTTCACGTAGTTTACGTCGCTTGGGTAAGCCAATTCAGAATGGGGCTGGGCGTAGGTTACGTTCACGTCGAAAGCATTGACTATTTGCGACGTGATTTTGAGCATGCGCACTGGGATACGTTCACTACAGAAACATGTGCCCAGCTCAAATTTTATGAATCGGATTTACATCCACTTTAAATACGCTAAATATGCACTGTTATTGTAACACTGACATTGGCTGGGAAGGGGTTAACATCAGGGGCGATCAAAGGGTTAACCGTGGGCCTAATCTGTGTTTTTCTAAACTGTGTGAGGTCCTTTTACTAGGGAAAAACATGGATCCTAGTCACTGCTTTGCAGAGACTAATAGGTAGATTCAGGTAGATGTGCCTACACTTACGGCGGCGTAGCTTTGCGTGTTTAGGCTACGCCGCCATAAGTTAGCTAGGCAAGTACATGATTCACAATGTACTTGCCTGCTAAGTTACGGCGGCGTAGCCTAAAGCGGGCGGGTGTAAGGGCGCCGAATTCAAATGTGTGTAAGGGGGGCGTGTTTTATGTTAATAAGGCTTGACCTTGCGTTTTTGAGGTTTTTGTTGACTGCGCATGCGCCGGGCGCCTACATTTCCCAGTGTGCATTGCGGCTAAGTACGCCGCACGGGCCTATTGATTTCGACGTAAACGACGTAAATCGCTATTCGCGGACGACTTACGCAAACAACGTAAACATTTTGAATCTCGAAGCGGGAACGGGGGCCATACTTTAACATTACTATTCCATCTAATAGATGGAATAACTTTAGGCCTGATAATGGCTTACGGAAACGGCGTAAATGTACTGCGGCGGCCGGGCGTACGTTTGTAAATCGGCGTATCTACTAATTTACATATTCTACGCCGACTGCAATGGAAGCGCCACCTAGCGGCCATCCGAAATATTGCAACCTAAGATAGGTATCTTAGATATGTTTAAGCGTATCTCTATTTGAGAATACACTTAAACATAAGTCGGTGTCGATTCTGAGTTAGGTCGGCTTATCTACTGATAAGCCGGCCTAACTCTTACTGAATCTACCTAATAGGATCCATGCCTTCTCTCTTGTCAGATCGCTGTTCTGCCTCTCTGTTCGATCATCGGCGGGTGCCAGTGGACATCAAGATCGAGGTACCCACCGCTGGACTCCCGCTGTGTATAATCAAAGCGGATGCGAGCCGTCACCACGCACCGCTACTTAGATATATTTATATATATATATATATATATATATACGTGATCCATCACACAGGTGTCGCCCTGTATAGGGTGGTCCTAAATGGGTTAAGCTTTGACTAACTGAAAGCTGATTGGTTTCTATGCAGAGCTGCACCAGATTTTTCACGGTCCAGTTTTAGTAAATCAACCCCAATGGGCTAGATTCAGTTAGGGGGACGTAAGTTTGTGCGGGCGTAGCGTATGTTATTTACGCTACGCCGCCGCAATTTAGAGAGGCAAGTGCAGTATTCACAAAGCACTTGCTCCGTAAGTTGCGGCGGCGTAGCGTAAATCTGCCGGCGTAAGCGCGCCGAATTCAAATTGTCAAGAAGTGGGGGCGTGTTTTATGTAAATAAAACATGACCCCACGTAAATGACGTTTCTCGCGAACGGCGCATGCGCCGGCCGTGAACATATCCCAGTGCGCATGCTCCTAATCACGTCGCAAATAGTCAATGCTTTCGAGGTGAACGCAATTTACGCAAAGCCCTATTCGCAAACGACTTACGCAAACGACGTAAAATTTTCAAAATTCGACTCGGGAACAACGTCCATACTTAACATTGGCTATGCCTCATATAGCAGTGCCTAGTACACACGAGAGGATCGATCCGCGGATTTTGATCTCATGGTTGTACTAACCATGAGATCAAAATCCCTGCGGAATTCCATCCACAGTGACGTGTCACGCCGTCGCCGCGATGATGACGCGGCGACGTGCGCGACGCTGTGATATAAGGACTTCCACGCATGCGTCGAATCATTACGACGCATGCGAGGGATGGATTCGGACGGATTGATCCGGTGAGTCTGTACAGACCAGTGGATCAATCCGTTGGACTGGATTCCAGCGGATCGATTTCTTAGCATGTTAAGAAATTTTGATCCGCTGGAAATCCATCGGCCCGAAAAATATCCGCTGGATCGTACACGCCAGGGGATCTATCCACTGAAACCGGTCCGCGGATAAATTCCAGCGGATAGATCCTCTCGTGTGTACGGGGCCCAGGAGTAACGTTATGCCGGAAAAAGCCTTACGCAAATGACGTAAAAAAATCCGCTGTGCGCACGTAGGTTTCTGAATTGGCGTATCCAGCTCATTTGCATATTCTACGCTGAAATCGACGGCAGCGCCACCTAGCGGCCATCGTAAATATGCAACTAAGATACGACGGCGTAAGAGACTTACGCCCGTCGGATCTTAGCCTAATTTCGGCGTATCTTGCTTTCTGAATACAGAAAGAAGATACGCTGACGCAGCTTTGAATTTACGCGGCGTATCAATAGATACGCGGTCGTAAATTCTTGCTGAATCTCAATGTCTTTTGCAGATAAAGGCAAGTTCTGGGCAGCAGATTAAAGGATCGCTGCTCTGAGTTCATATCTTGGGGAGAATGGGCTTTATTCACAATATAGTCAAAAATATTCCAATTGCACACCTTCCAGGAAATGGCCAACGTTGCTTTTTCTGGATCGCTAACATGCATTCAATTTTTGGATGTTTTTTAACCACTTAAGCCCCGGACCAAAATGCTGCCTAAAGACCCAAGGTGTTTTTACAGTTCGGGACTGCGTCGCTTTAACAGACAATTGCGCGGTCATGCGACGTAACCCCCAAACAAAATTGGCGTCCTTTTTTTCCCCACAAATAGAGCTTTCTTTTGGTGGTATTTGATCACCTCTGCGGTTTTTATTTTTTGCGGTATAAACAAAAATAAAGCAACAATTTTGAAAAAAATGCAATATTTTTTACTTTTTGCTATAATAAATATCCCCCAAAAACCTATATAAAAACATTTTTTTCCCTCAGTTTAGGCCGATACGTATTCTTCGACCTATTTTTAGTAAAAAAAATCGCAATTAGCGTTTATCGATTGGTTTGCGCAAAATTTATAGCGTTTACAAAATAGGGGATAGTTTTATTGCATTTTTATTAATAATTTTTTTTTTTACTACTAATGGCGGCGATCAGCGATTTTTTTCGTGACTGCGACATTATGGCGGACACTTCGGACAATTTTGACACATTTTTGGGACCATTGTCATTTTCACAGCAAAAAATGCATTTAAATTGCATTGTTTATTGTGAAAATGACAGTTGCAGTTTGGGAGTTAACCACAGGGGGCGCTGTAGGAGTTAGGGTGCACCTAGTGTGTGTTTACAACTGTAGGGGGGTGTGGCTGTAGGACTGACGTCATCGATCGAGTCTCCCTATAAAAAGGATCACTCGATCGATGCGCCGCCACAGTGAAGCACGGGGAAGCCGTGTTTACATACGGCTCTCCCCGTTCTTCAACTCCGGGGAGCGATTGCGACGGAGCGGCTATAAACAAATAGCCGCGCTGTCGTCCCGGATCACTCCCTGACCGCCGCATGTAGCGGGGGGGGGGTTCCGATCGGACCCCCCACCCGCTAGAAGGACAGGACGTACATGAACGCCCATGTGCCTGTACGTGCCATACTGTGGACGTACATTTACATGCGGCGGTCGGGAAGTGGTTAAATGACCCTTGGTGTGCTGGCGAATATGTGTATTTTATTCACAATATGCCTGGGTGTACTGACCACCCCTCTATAGCAAAGAAAAAGGAGGGCTTGTTTGTGATAAGTGATGGCATGGAACTCAACAGTATAAAAAGATGTCTAGGTGCCACATCCAGAGCGCAGAACCTCACGTTCCCTGTGGGAGCCGAGATGTGACAACAGGGAAGACTTTTTTGAAAAGCGTTTCCCGCACTCGGAACACAAATACGGCTTCTCTCCGGTATGAGCCTTCCGGTGCGAGATAAGGCTGCCCCTCCTGGCAAAATATTTCCCGCATTCCGAACATTCGTACGGCTTCTCTTCTGTATGCGTCCTTTGGTGCAAAACGAGATACTGTTTCTGAGAAAAACATTTCGCGCATTCCGAACAGGAAAAAGGCTTTTCATCTGTGTGAGTCCTGTGGTGGGAGATAAGATGGGCTCTCTGTGTAAAACGTTCGCCACATTCGGAGCAAGGATATGGCTTCTCCCCCGTGTGAACCCTCTCGTGTATGGCAAGAAGCGTCTTTTCCGCAAAGCATTTACCGCATTCAGCGCAGCGGTAGGGCTTCTCCCCCGTGTGACTCTTCTGGTGTTTGACGAGTAGGTCTCTCCAAGCGTAACACCTGTCACACTCGGCACACGAGAACGGCCTCTCGGCTGTGTGAATTCTCTGGTGCCTAGCGAGTTCTGACTTCTGCCTGAAGCCCTTCCCACACTCCGAACAGGTAAACGGCTTCTCGGCGTTGTGAGTCCTTTCGTGGGACATAAGGTGGGCTCTCAGGATGAAGCGTTTTCCGCACACAGGGCAGGAAAACGGCTTGTCGGCTGTGTGAGACTTCTCGTGGTATACGAGGTGTGATTTCTCCACAAACGATTTCCCACACGCCAAACACGAGAACGGTTTCTCGCCTGTGTGGACCCGTTCGTGTCTGATGAGCGTAAACTTCCGGGAAAAGCATTTTCCGCATTCGGCACAGGCATAGGGCTTCTCCCCTGTGTGAGTACTTTGGTGTGCAATGAGATGGGCTCTCTGGATAAAAGCCTTCCCGCATTCCAAACAGGAGAATGGCTTCTCGGTTGTATGTGTCTTTTTGTGCTTAGAAAGGTTTGACCGTTCGGTGAAACCTTTCCCACACTCAGCACAGTGGTATTTCTTATCTAAAGTCCGGATCCTCTGGTGCTTGGTAGGTTCGGAGTTCTCAGTAAGGAGTTCGCCCTGTTGACGATGGGCAGCAGGGTGAACGATCGTGTTTGTAGAGGTATCAGAAGATCGTACTGGAACACGTTTAATGCGTAAAGAATCACATATGATGTCATTGTCTCCTGTTTCAGCAACTGGAAGGATAGCGGGATGTCTCTCTGTACCGTACCATCTATACTGTCCATCTGGAATAAATAAATAAATTGGAATATGAATGGTTTATTTTCAGGAAAGTTCTCTAAAATTAGAAATTTCAGTGGTAGAAGCCTTTAAAATGGACATGTGGTTTGCATGCGGCGGGCACATGCGCATGTTACTCCACTGCGGCTGCATTCACCTGGGGGAACATGTAAGGGAAGCCCAATGGCCCAGATTCAGTAAACAATTGCGCCTGCGTAACCTACTTGCTCCGGCGTTACGAATGCTCCTGATTCAGGAACATCATAACGCCGACTGCAGCCTAAAATCTGCGTGGCATAAGGCTCTTATGCCACGCAGATTTTAGGCTGCATTCTTGCGTTGACCGCTAGGGGGCGCTCCCATTGTGATCAGCGTATAGTATGCAAATTGCATACTAACACCGATTCACAATTGTTGCGCGGGCCCTGCGTACGCAAGTTACGTCGTTTCCGTATGGCGTGCTTAGCGTAAGGCTGCTCCTGCTAATAGCAGGCGCAGCCAATGCTAAGGATACCCGTCGTTCCCGCGTCGCGATGTTCGAATTTTACGTCGTTTGCGTAAGTGAATCGTGAATGGCGCTGGACGCCATTCACGTTCACTTTGAAGCAAATGACGTCCTTGCGACGTCATTTGCCGCAATGCACGTCGGGAAAGTTTCCCGACGGAGCATGCGCTTTACGATCGGCGCGGGAACCCGCCTAATTTAAATGATTCCGGCCCCCGGCGGGATCATTTACATTGCGCGCGCTTACGCCGGGCAATTTTGCCGGCGCGCCCTCGCAATTTACAGAGCTAATGCTCCGTGAATCGAGGGCATCGGCGCAAATTTGCGGGGGCGCAGGGCAAAATTGTTGCCCTGTGCCTCCGCAAAAAAAGAGCAAATCTCTTTGAATCTGGGCCTATGTAAATGGTAATTGGAGACTTAGGGCCAGATTCAGGTAGGGCGGCTTATGTTGAGGCGGCGTAGCGTATCACATATACGCTACGCTGCCGTAAGTCAGAGAGGCAAGTGCTGTATTCACAAAGCACTTGCCTCCTAAGCGCGCCTAATTCAAATGTGGAACAGGGGGACGTGTTTTATGTTAATGACTGGTGACCTGACGTGATTGACGTTTTTTACGAACGGCGCATGCGCCGTTCGTGAAAGAATCCCAGTGCGCATGCGTCGGATAGAATGCTTAAGATACGTCGAACACTGCCTACGACGTGACGTAACTTACGCACAGCCCTATTCGTGTACGACTTACGCAAACAATGTAAAAAGATAGGCCTGTTCCGACGTCCATACCTTGCATGGGCTGCGCCACCTAGGGAGCAGCTTTATCTTTACGCCGGCGTATCTCTTACGTAAACAGCGTAACTAATTGCGACGGGCGCACGTACGTTCGTGAATCGGTGTATCTTGCTCATTTGCATATTCTACGCTGAAATCGACAGAATCGCCACCTAGTGGCCAGCGTAAATATGCACCCTAAGATACGACGGCGTAGGAGACTTACGCCGCTCGTATCTTAGCCTAATTTAAGCGTATCTGGTTTCCAGAATACGCTTAAATTTACGACGGCGTAGATTCAGAGTTACGACGGCGTATCTACTGATACGCCGGCGTAACTGTCTCTGAATCCAGCTATTAATGTGGAGGTCCTTGCAAAATCCAAAATCCCTGCATCTACAGACACCAGAGATCTAACAATAACCTCTCTATCCATGTAAAGAAAAAAGAAGTATACATACCTTTTTAAGTTTAGGCGGGCGTAGCATATCTCATATGTGCTACGCCGCCGTAACTTAGAGAGGCGAGTACCGTATTCACAAAGAACTAAGTTACGGCGGCGTAGCGTAAATGGTCTGGCGTAAGCCCGCCTAATTCAAAGTAGGCTGGTAGGGGGCGTGTTGTATGGTAATGAATCGTGACCCCATGTAAATAACGCACCTAACGAACGGCTCAGTATCACGTCAAATTTTCTCCGTAAATTACGCCGGCTCAATGCTTAGTCGACGTGAACCTAACCTACGCCCATCCCCATTCACGAACGACTTGCGCAAACGACGTAAAATACGACGCTGTTGCGACGTCCATACCTAACGTGACTTACCCCTGCTTTATGAGGGGTAAAGTTACGCCGGTCGGACGCCTTACCTAAACAGCGTATTTTAATACGCCGGGCACAAGTACGTTCGTGAATCGGCGTATCTAGCTCATTTGCATATTAGACGCGGAAATCAACGGAAGCGCCACCTATCGGCCAGCGTAAATATGCACCCCAAGATACGACGGCGTAGGAGACTTACGCCGCTCGTATCTTGGCCGAATTCAAGCGCAAATGATTCTAAGAATCAGGCGCGTAGATACGACGGCGCACATTCGGACTTACGACGGCATATCTCCACGCAAGTCCTTTGTGAATCTGGGCCCTGGTGTCTATAGATGCAGGGATTTTAGATTTTGCATGGACTTCTACTTTAAAGTGTAACTAAAGACAAATCTTTTTCTATTAGGTTTGACCGGAATGGAGAGAGATTCAAACACTTGTCAGTTTTTATTGTGCCCCTATTAGGGAGATTCACCGTCTCTATTTGTCCTGTTTACCATTAGCATTGAAAGTGAAAGTGAAAGTAAAAGAAAATCTTTTGTATTGTCCCCAGAAAATAGAGGAGAAATCTTCCAATGGGGACACTAGCTCTGATGGTCTGGGCTGTCCCCAAGGAATTCCCTTACTTTTCAGGGATTTCTTCTCGCGTCCTGTTTTGGGACAGGAGAAACCAACAGGGGGTTATAATCCCCCCAAATGGCCCGTACACACAATCAGAAAGTCATACCAAAATTACTGCTTTTGAAGTGATCGTACTGTAATCTGATTGTTGCTACACAGTTTGAGAGCCGATCGTGGCAATTCATGTGAAATTCTCTGATGGGACAAGCACAAAAGTGTTTCTCGTACAATTTTCATTTAACCACTTAAGCCCCGGACCATTTTGCAGCTAAATGCCCAGGCCAGGTTTTGCGATTCGGCCCTGCGTCGCTTTAACAGACAATTGCGCGGTCGTGCGACGTGGCAAAATTGGCATCCTTTTTTCCCCACAAATAGAGCTTTCTTTTGGTGGTATTTGATCACCTATGCCGTTTTTTATTTGTTGCGCTATAAACAAAAATAGAGCGACAATTTTGAAAAAAATTCAATATTTTTTACTTTTTGCTATAATAAATATCCCCCAAAAACATATAAAAAAATGTTTTTTCCTCAGTTTATGCCGATACGTATTCTTCTACCTATTTTTGGTAAAAAAAAAAAAATCGCAATAAGCGTTTATCGATTGGTTTGCGCAAAATTTATAGCGTTTACAAAATAGGGGATAGTTTTATTGCATTTTTATAAAAAAAAATTTTTTTACTACTATTGGCGGCGATCAGCGATTTTTTTCATGACTGCGACATTATGGCGGACACTTCGGACAATTTTGACACATTTTTGGGACCATTGTCATTTTCACAGCAAAAAATGCATTTAAATTGCATTCTTTATTGTGAAAATGACAGTTGCAGTTTGGGAGTTAACCACAGGGGGCGCTGTAGGGGTTAGGGTTCACCTAGTGTGTGTTTACAACTGTAGGGGGGTGTGGCTGTAGGACTGACGTCATCGATCGAGTCTCCCTATAAAAGGGATCACTCGATCGATGCGCCGCCACAGTGAAGCACGGGGAAGCCGTGTTTACATACCGCTCTTCCCGTTCTTCAGCTCCGGGGAGCGATCGCGACGGAGCGGCTATAAACGAATAGCCGCGCCGTCATCCCAAAAATGTATCAAAAGTGTCCGCCATAATGTCGTAGTCACAAAAAAAAATCGCTGTATTTTTGTTTGCTGTCACAATGTAGAGTAAAGTAGTAAAAAAAATAAAAAAAAATAAAACTATCCCCTATTTTGTAAACGCTATAAATTTTGCGCAAACCAATCGATAAACGCTTATTGCAATTTTCTTTTACCAAAAATATGTAGAAGAATACGTATCGGCCTAAACTGAGGAAATTTTTTTTTTATATATGTTTTGGGGGGATATTTATTATAGCAAAAAGTAAAAAATACTGAATTTTTTCCAAAATTATAGCGCAAAAAATAAAAACCGCAGAGGTGATCAAATACCACCAAAAGAAAGCTCTATTTGTGGGGAAAAAAGGACGCCAATTTTGTTTGGGAGCCACGTCGCACGACCGCGCAATTGTCTGTTAAAGCGACGCAGTGCCGAATTGTAAAAACCCCTTGGGTCATTTAGCAGCATATTGGTCCGGTCCTTAAGTGGTTAAGGACCGATCCTCTTTTTCAGATTTGGTGTTTACAAGTTAAAAACTATTTTTTTTGCTAGAAAATTACTTAGAACCCCCAAACATTATAATTTTTTTTATCTAACACCCTAGAGAATAAAATGGCGGTCATTGCAATACTTTATGTCACACCGTATTTGCTCAGCGGTCTTATAAGCGCACTTTTTTTGAAAAAAATACACTTTTTTTGAATAAAAAAAAAAAGACAACAGTAAAGTTAGCCCAATTTTTTTTTTATATTGTGAAAGATAATGTTACGCCGAGTAACTGATAGTAATTGATACCCAACATGCCACGCTTCAAAATTGCGCCCGCTCGTGGAATGGCGACAAACTTTTACCCTTAAAAATCTCCATAGGCAAAGTTTACAAAATTCTACAGGTTGCATGTTTTGAGTTACAGAGGAGATCTGGGGTTAGAATTATTGCTCTCGCTCTAACGATCGCGGCGATACCTCACATGTGTGGCTTGAACACCGTTTTCATATGCGGGCGCTGCTCACGTATGCGTTCGCTTATTTTACCTTTTGTGTCACTTTAACTGACAATTGCGCGGTCGTGCGACGCTGTACCCATACAAAATGTATGTCTTTCTTTTGGTGGTATTTGATCACAATAAACCAAAAAAGCCTGTCAATTTTGAAAAAAAAAAACACAATGGGGTGGATTCAGTAACGACTTGCGCCCTCTTACGGAGGCGCAGTGTACCGTTTTAACGCTGCGCCTCCGTAATTTACGTGCGCTACGCTTCATTCATGAAGCAGTAGCTACGTAATTTGCGCGGGCGCTCCTTAAAAATGCCCGGCGTAAGGGCGCGTAATTTAAATGATCCCGTAGGGGGCATGGATCATTTAAATTAGGCGCGTTCCCGCGCCGAACGTAGTGCGCATGCTCCGTCGGGAAACTTTCCCGACGTGCATTGTGGCAAATGACGTCGCAAGGACGTCATTTGCTTCAACGTAAACGTAAATGGCGTCCAGCGCCATTCACGATTCACTTACGCAAACTACGTAATTTTCAAACATCGCGACGCGGGAACGACGGGTATACTTAGCATTGGCTGCCCCTGCTAATAGCAGGAGCAGCCTTACGTGGAACCCGACGAACGTAAACTGCGTACGTAGGGCGTGCTTACGGTTGTGAATCGGCGTTAGTATGCAATTTGCATACTCTACGCCAGGGGTGGGCAATTATTTTTTCGATGGGGCCACATGAGAAACTAAAAATATTTTGGAGGGCCGGGCCAAAAGGCTAAACTCAATACTGCATAAAATCAATTGTATTTCTTTATAAAAAGCAGTAAATATCATTGTTGGACAACTGGTACGAGTACTTGTTATAGTTAAACAATGAAAAAGTGAGGTTGCCTTACAAGAAAAAAAAAATTATTTATTAAACAAAATTTCCCAAAACAATGAACATTTTTCACTATTTGTGACTCATATTAGTGAAAATTTCCAATCACGTTCACTCAAACACATTTTGAGTTTCATTTACTGTTGGAAAGAGGTTCTTAGCATTCTCAAGACATAATGCAAAGACACTCCAAATCTTAACCACTTGCTTACTGGGCACATATACCCCCCTCCTGCCCAGGTGAAATTTCAGCTTTCGGCACTGCATCGCTTTAACTAACAATTGCGCGGTCGTGCGACGTGGCTCCCAAACAAAATTGACGTCCTTTTTTCCCCACAAGTAGAGCTTTCTTTTGGTGGTATTTGATCGCCTGTGCGGTTTTTATTTTTTGCGCTATAAACAAAGAAGTGAGACAATTTTGAAAAAAATACAATATTTTTTACTTCTTGCTATAATAAATATCCCAATTTAAAAAAAAAAATCTTTTTTTTTTCTCAGTTTAGGCCCATACGTATTCTTCTACATATTTTTGGTAAAAAAAAAAAAAATCGCAATAAGCGACTGGTTTGCGCAAAAGTTATAGCGCTTACAAAATAGGGGACAGAATTATTTTTTTTTTATTATTTTTTTTTACTAGAAATGGCGGCGATCTGCGATTTTTAATGGGACTGCGACGTTATGGCGGACACATCGGACACATTTTTGGCGCCATTCACATTTATACTGCGATCAGTGCTATAAATATGCACTAATTACAGTATAAATGTGACTGGCATTGAAGGGGTTAACACTAGGGGGTGAGGGAGGGGTTAAATGTATCCCTGCTTAGTGTTCTAACTGTAGGTGGAGGGGGGGTGACTGGGGGGGTGACCGATCTGTGTCTCTATGTACAAGAGACACAGATCGGTCTCCTCTCCAGAGACAGCACCGCTGTCTCTGTGTAAAACGGCAATGAGAGATGATCTCATATGTTTACATATGAGATCCTCTCTCATTGGCCGCACAGATCGCCTCGCGAACGGCCACTCTGATTGGCCGTTCGCGGCGATCTGTAATTGGCTGTGTCCGAGGGACACGGCCAACACAGATTTTCCCCGCAGCGCGCTCTGGAGCGCGCGCAGGGAACGCCCAAAGGGGCGGCCGTCAATTGACGGCAGTTTGGAAATTGGGATCCGCACTGTAGCCGTCAATTGACTATAGCGCGGATCCCAAGTGGTTAAAGGGGTAGTCAACTGGAAAATATTTATTTTCAACTGGTGACAGAAAGTTAGACGGATTTGTAAATTACTTCTATTAAAAAATCTTAATCCTTCCAGAACTTTTTAACGGCTGTATACTACTGAGGAAATCCCTTTCTTTCTTGATTTGCGTGATGCGTTGTCCACAGTGCTCTCTGCTGACACCTCTGTACATTTTAGGAACTGCATGAGCAGGAGAAAATCTCCATAGCAAACCATTGGTGCTGTGGACAGCTCCTAAATGAGGTGTCAGCAGAGAACACTGTGGACAACAAATCACACAAACCAAGAAAGAAAGGGATTTCCTCAGTAGTATGCAGCCACTAAAGTGGCTAAAAAGTACTGGAAGGATCAATATTTTTTATAGAAGTAATTTACAAATCTGTCTAACTTTCTGTCACCAGTTGAAAAGAAAATGGGGGAGATTTATCAAAACCCGTCCAGAGGAAACGTTGCTGAGTTGCCCATAGCAACCAATCAGATTGCTTCTTTCAGTTCTCAGAGGCCTTTTCAAAACTGAAAGAAGCAATCTGATTGGTTGCTATGGGCAACTCAGCAACGTTTCCTCTGGACGGGTTTTGATAAATCTCCCCCAATGTTTAAAAGAAAATGTTTTTCAGTTAAACTACCCCTTTAAGCAAGATACATCATATTGAACTGTCACTAAACATCACTACTAACAACATTTCACTACTAACAACATTTGTAGTCTTTGGTGTTTTAAGTTCTCTTTTCTTGTTCAGTGAGAGAAATCTAGTCTCTGCTGGGCTTTAACAAGTGCATCGAAGTCAGGTTGAATGTCTGAGGTGGAGATGCGAAGCACAGCTGACAGATGATCATCAGTGAGAGAGGATCTATACCTGGATTTCGTGAACTTCATCATTGAAAATGTTTGTTCACATACGTATGTAGAGCCAAAGAGAACCAACATCTTCTGAGCACGTCTCCTCATGTTTGGAAAGTTCTCCTCCTTGAGAGAAGAGTAGAAATCTAGCAGAGATCTTGACTTAAAGTGCTCTGCCAGTACTGCATCAGACTGCAGGTCGATGAGTTCCAGTTGAACATCACTGGGTGCATTATCCACACTGCAGGTAAAGGGAGAGGAAATCAGGCACATTTTGTCTTCGATTTGTCTGAGATCTTCAAATCGCCTTGAAAACTCACCATGCAATGCTCCCAACATGGATGAGTACCTGCGGAGGTCATCAGCTGGTGGTGTGACTTCTTTCAGGGTTTGCATGTGAGTTATATTGTTGCTCTCCAGTTGTCTTGAAAGAAACTGTAACTTTGTCATGAAAGCCTTCACCAGGCTGTGCATTTCATGAACAAAAAGGTTCTTGCCTTGCAGTTTGGTGTTCAGTTCATTCATCTGTGCAGTCAAATCAACAGAAAATGCAAAATCTGCCATCCAGTCCTCATCTGAGAGCTCAGGGAAGTCTTTGCCTTTCTTCTCACAATACTCCCGAATCTCTGCTTTCAGGTCCCAGACTCTTTTTAGCACTTTTCCCAGACTGAGCCATCTGACAGCTGTGTGGTAGCCGATGTCACGATGCTCGGTCTCATGCTCCTTCAATAGTGCGACAAACTGTCTGTGGTTCGATGCTCTTGCCCTGATGAAGTTTACTATTTTAGTAACAACATCAATGACATGGTCAATTTTTAGCACTGATTTGCATAACACATGTTGGTGTAGAATACAATGCAAAAATACCAGTTTCTGATCCATGTCGATTTCAGTCACTTTATCTTGCATACGTTTCAAAAGTCCGACATTTTTTCCGGTGAGATTTGGACATCCGTCCGTTGTGACGCCTGTCAGTCTGTCCCATTTCAGTCCCAGCCTGTCCATGCACTCATTTACCTCCGTGAACAGATCACTCCCTGTCGTCGTTCCTTTCATCGACCGCATTGCTGCCAGCTCCTCCGTAATCTTGAACTCGGGGGTTATCCCGCGGACGAATACAAGTAACTGGGCTGTGTCGCGGACATCACAGCTTTCGTCCAAAGCCAAGGAGAAAAAGTCGAAACGTGCCACTTCACGTTGCAGCTGAAGCTCCAAATTCCCCGCAATGTCCTCGATCCTTCTAGTCACGGTTCGCCTGGACAGCGGGACTTGCTCAAATGCCGCTTTTTTTTCAGGGCATATTAGTGCTGCAGAGTCCACCAAGCACTCTTTGATAAACTCCCCCTCTGAGAACGGCTTACTGTATTTCGCGATTTTGTGGGATATCACAAAGCTGCTCTGGGTTGCTGCATCCCTGGCTGCGTGAAGTTTTGTAAAACAGCCTTGCTGCTTTTGCAACTTAGCTAGCAAAGCTTCCGAAGTCTGCACCCTTTCTGCGTCAGTCAAGTTTTTATATTTTGCAGCATGTTTTGTCTCGTAATGCCGACTCAAATTGTAGTCCTTAAAAACGGCGATCTGCTCCCCGCAAACTAAACACGCGGCTTTACCTCTGATTTCGGTAAATAAATACTTAGCAGTCCAATTATTTTGGAAGACTCTGCATTCAGCATCTACCTTTCTCTTTTTAGCAGACATTTTGAGACCTAGAGTCCTGTTGTGACAAGGATCCAATCACGTGCACCCAGGGCTGCCTATGCAACCAAAAACAAAGTATTAGGTTGGTTGCATAGTTCCCCCATATTTGTAGCATAGTTTCCCTATATTAGGTAGCAGTTCCCCCACATTATGTAGCTGCAGCAGTTCTCACAGATTTGTAGCATAGATTACCCCCAAACACCCCCCCTCCACCAATGCCGTTTTATTTTTTGCTTGCAGGCTGTAAGCAACAAATAAAATGGCACAGGGGGACAGGGGGGGGGGGATTTGGATGCTGCAACAAATGAAACAACACAGGGGGATTAGGCAGGGTGCTGCAAGCTGCAGAACCCCCCTAATCCCCCTGTGCCGTTTTAATTTGTTGCAGCATTCCCCAAGGCCCCCCCAGACCACCTGTGCCCTTTTATTTATTTTCTTTTTATTGTACTGCCAGCATCTATGGGCAACCGCCCCTACCACTGCACCCCTTCCCCCCCGGGCCCGGTGTCTTTTTAAATACGCATACACACTCACCTGGCCTGAGAGTCCGGGAGGCTCAGGTGGTGTACGGTGCAGTCGGTGAAGTGCTGTCCGCCCTTTGAGAGGGAGCCAGGGAAGAGGGGGTCCCGTTCTCTTCAGCGGCAGCCGCAACTGACGAGTGATATCAATGACGTCCTCCTGCGCGGTCTGCGGAGAAGCATCACGTGTGTGATGTCCGTCACCAGTCCCAGCAAGCAGCAAATTAAACAGGCCGGAAAAGCTGTTGACAGTGGCCGCAGCGCAGCCCAGGCTGACTATTAAGCAGATC
Source organism: Rana temporaria (assembly GCF_905171775.1). Taxonomy (NCBI): domain Eukaryota; kingdom Metazoa; phylum Chordata; class Amphibia; order Anura; family Ranidae; genus Rana; species Rana temporaria. Next base: position 166,642,987 of record NC_053496.1, read on the forward strand.
TGGCTGTGCCGCAGCCGCTATACAACAGTTAGCGGGCATGACAATTACCCAGGAAGCCACTGCGGTACTGGTAAAGACAGTCAGTGGCTCCCTGAGGATGAAAGCGACGGCGGCGGCCGCAAGACGATTGACGGCGGCCGCAAGGAGATTGACGGCGGCCGCAAGGAGATTGATGGCGGCGTTTAAAAGACGGGCAGCGGTGGCGCGATGCGCGGGCCGGTCAGAGAACGTAAGCGGGCCGTATGCGGCCCGTATAATGCCCAGGTCTGCTCTACGCTGACCACTACGGGAACGCCACCTAGCGGCCATCGTAAGAATGCAGCCTAAGATACGACGGCATAAGAGCCTTATGTCAGTCATATCTTAGGCTGCAGTCGGCGTATCGAGGTTCCTGAATCAGAAGTCTATACGCCGGCGCAACTAAGCAATTGCGCTGCGTAACTATGGATACGCAGACGCAATTGCTTGTTGAATCTACCCCAATATTTTTTACTTTCTGCTATAAAACACATGCGATAAATGTAAAAAAAATAAAAAGGAATTTATTAATCAGTTTAGGCCAATATGTACTCTGCTACGTTTTCGGTAAAAAAACAAACGCAATAAGCGTATATTGATTGGTTTGCTTAAAAGCTATAGGCCCGGATTCACAAAGCACTTACGCCGACGTATCTCCAGATACGCCGCTTAAGTGCAAATATGCGCTGTCGTATCTATGCGCCAGACTCAGAAACCAAGATACGCTTGAAAATAGGCTTCATCCGACCAACGTAACTTGAGTGGGCGCATATTTACGCTGGACGTATTTGGCGCTCCCATTGATTTTCTATTCACATATGCAAATGAGGGAGATACGCCAATTCGTGAACGTCCGTCCGTCCGACGCAGTGCGCGTAAAGTCATACGTCTGGCGTAAAGTTATGCCCCATAAAGGAGGTGTAACTCAGCAGCATCCATGCAAAGGGCTGCACCAGGGAACACAAGCTGACGTATTTTACGTAGTTTACGTAGGACGTGAATATGACTAGGCGTAGGTTACGTTCACGCCGTAGGCAGTGATCCGGCGTATCTTAGGGAGTAGTTCCGACGTGATTCTGAGCATGCGCACTGGGATGCGCCCACAGGACGGCGCATGCCCCGTTCATTATACGTATCTGTCTGAGACTCAGCCCATCATTTGCATGGGGTCACGCCTCATTTGCATGGCTCACGCCCACTGCCGGCTTACGCCTAGGAAACCCAGCGCAGATTTGGCAGCACTGGCTTTGTGAATCCAGTGCTTGCCTCTCTGCGCTACGTCGGCGTAGCGTAAAGGAGATACGCTACGGCGGCATAAATATGCGCCAATGTATGTGAATCCGGGCCATAGTGTCTACAAAATAGGGGAAAGATTTAGGGGCTTTTTATTTTTTTTACTGGTAATGGCGGGGATCAGCGATTTTTCGCGGTACTGCAACATTGCGGTGAACAAATCCGACCCTAATGCCGCGTACACACGATTATTTATCAGCATGAAAAAAAAACTTTGTTTTTCAGCATGTTGAAAATACGACGTTTTCCCAACTTCATCATTAAAACGGCCTTGCCTACACACCATCGTTTTTAAAAAATGATCTAGCAAAGCGCGGTGACGTACAACACGTACGACGGCACTATAAAGGGGAAGTTCCATTCGCCTTTGGGCTGCTTTAGCCGATTCCGTATTAGTAAAAGACGATTCGCGCTTTTCTGTCTGTTACAGCGTGATGAATGTGCTTACTCCATTATGAACGGTAGTTTTATCAGAACGAGAGCTCCCGTCTCATAACTTGCTTCTGAGCATGCGCGGGTTTAAAACGTCGTTTTAGCCCACACACGATCATTTTTTACAACCCGAAAAACGACATAGTTTAAAACGACGTTAAAAAATGCAGCATGTTCGAATTTTTTTTTTTGTCGTTTTTTCAGAATCTGAAAAATGATGTGAAGCCCACACACGATCATTTTAAATGACGTTTTTGAAAAACAAAGTTTTTTTCATGCTGAAAAATGATCGTGTGTACGCGGCATTAGTGCCACTTTTTGGTGACCAGTGACACCAATACAGTGATCAGTGCTATAAAAATTCACTGATCATTGTATAAATGGCACTAACAGAGAAGGGGTAAACACTAGGGGGTGATCAAAGGGTTAAGTGGGAGGTGTTTCTAACTTTAGTTGTATGTGCACCGACGGTAACCTGCTCCCGCTGTGATTGGACATAATCAGCGGGTCCGGCGGACTCGATGTCCGCCGGGGACCCGTCAATCGTTCGGGAGAGAAGCACAACGTCAGTCTGCATGTAAACAAGGCAGATTTCCATTCTGTGAGAAGTCAAGATAGTGATAATGGGCCAGATTCTCGTAGATCAGCGTATCTACGAGCGGGGCGTAGCGTATGCCATTAACACTACGCCGCCGCAACTTACTAGAGCAAGTGCCGTATTCTCAAAGCACTTGCTCCGTAATTTGCGGCGGCGTGGTGTAAATGGCCCGGCGTATCCCCGCGTAATTCAAAGGGGGCGGCTTGTATTTAAATTAAGCGTGCCCCCATGCCGAACGTAGCCCAGTGCGCATGCTCCGTAGTATGCCGCAAATACATTGTTTTCGACGTGAACGTAATTAACGCACAGCCCTATTCGCGACGAGTTACGTAAACAACGGAAAAACCCGACGCTGTCCCGACAGCCATACTTAACATGGCATACGGCGGACCGACGTAAGGTTACCCCTCATATAGCAGGGGTAACCTTACGCTTACGGAAACAACGTAAAGTACGGCGAAGCGGCGCAAAAACTTTCGGGAATCGGCGTATCGGCTCATTTGCATATGCGACACCGAAATCTACGTAAAAGCCACCTAGCGGCTAGCGTAGTACTGCATTTAGGATCCGACGGTGTAAGTGACTTACACCAGTCGGATCCTAGCCTAATTCTGGCGTATCTTGTTTTGAGAATACAAAACAATGATACGCCGGCGGGATTTTCGAATTACGTCGCTGTATCTGTAGATACACCGGCGTAATTCTTTTGAGAATCTGGCCCTCTGTTTCTGCATAGCAGGAACATGGATCTCTGCCTTCCCATAGTACAAGCACCTCCCCCAACAGTGAGTAAGAACTCCCTAGGCACACAGTTAACCCTTTGATCGCCCCTGAAGTTAACCCCTTCCCAGCCAGTGTCATTAGTACAGTGACAGTGCATATTTTTTAGCAATGATCACTGTATTAGTGTCACTGGTCCCCAAAAAGTGTCAGTTTGTGTCCGATTTGTCAGACGCAATATGGATTTAAAGTTCATTACTCACCTGTGCTGATCTCTGGAGGGATCTCCTCCTCATTATGCAGATCATCGCCCCTTACAGACAGCTCCTCTGCTTCCCCTTTAACCTCGACTTTAACGATGATCAGATTTTCATCCTTAATGACAACAAAAAGGAACAGAAATAGTAAACTAATTTCAATAAACAGAAAATTATCACTCAAAACCCCAACTGTGGGCTGATGTTACATTTACCCATGCAAAGGGCGGCCACCCCCCCCCCCCCCCAGCACTGCATTGGGTTAAATTCTTATTTGTCTAAGAAGGTATAGGTGCAAATATTTACCTTACTTAGCCAGCGCTCACCGCCGATTTTCTACGCTCTGGAATGTGGGCAGGCTGGTGTGCGCAATGCAGAACTGCTGGTCTTGCACTACAGTGGAACCTTGAATTACAAGCATAATCCGTTCCAGGAGAATGCTTGTAATCCAAAGCACTCGCATATCAAAGCGAGTTTCCCCACAGAAGTCAATGGAAACTAAGATAATTTGTTCTGCATGGACTTCTATTGCATGCAATACCGCATGTGGCCAGAGGTGCGGGGGCGCCGGAGAGACTCAGAAATACTGATCGCTCAGCTGAACTTGGAGACCCACGGAAAGGCTCGGGAACCGAGTATTTCCGAACCGTTCCAACGATCACCGGCACCCCCACACCTCTGGTCAAATGCTGTACTGGTCTGTAATTACCGCTCACATCCACAGCTGCCTGGTCTGTTATTACCGCTCACATCTACAGCTGCCTGGTCTTTTATTACAGCTCACATCTACAGCTGCCTGGTCTGTTATTACCAGTCACATCTACAGCTGCATGGTCTGGTATTACCAGTCACATCTACAGCTGCCTGGTCTGTTATTACCGCTCACATCTACAGCTGCCTGGTCTTTTATTATCGCTCACATCTACAGCTGCCTGGTCTGTTATTACCGCTCACATCTACAGCTGTCTGGTCTGTTATTACCGGTCACATCTACAGCTGCCTGGTCTTTTATTACCGCTCACATCTACAGCTGCCTGGTCTTTTATTACCGCTCACATCTACAGCTGCCTGGTCTGTTATTACCGGTCACATCCACAGACTGCAACTGCAACAGAACTAATAAAGTGCAGTCAGCATGTACACTTCATCAAAACCTAATTTCATCTGCATTTGCCTTCACAAAACCTAATTTTATCTCATCTACCTGATCCTCCTGAGGGATCTCCTGATCTTCCTGTGTGGAGTCCCGGGAATACAGAGGACGGGGACTTCTCTCTGAAGGATTTCTGTTACTGGATCCATCTGTAGGAAACACACACATGTAGATTCAAAGGTGCATTAATGATACAAACTAAGCAGGTAAATAAAAAAGTCCTCCAAAATAATAATAGGTTGTGGAGCTGTTTTGTACCGGAATTACAGACCTTACCTGTGCTGACGTCTATAGAAATGTCCTCCTCTTTAATCCTTGTGTGTCCTCCCTTCTCCTCAGCTTTGATGTCTCTCTCAGTGTCTCCGGGGTCTGTGAATAAAGAAGAGAGTGAAGCCCCCTGTACTGAGATGTATGAGAGACCCCAGAGAGTGTGTGGGGGGGGGGGGGGGGGAGACTGGTCACGTCTCTTGGCTGGTAACACACAATGACATGATGTGAGGAGGAGAGCCGGAGTCTAATAGAGGCTGATGGCTCCTGACTCCCCCACTGGGCACATACTGTCTCCCCATTACTGTCTACTGACAGAGGAGGGGGGAGAAGAAGAGATTGTTGTAGTGACTGAACAAGGAGAATCTGGGACTCTTCTCTGGATTGAGACTGCACTCACACCTGAGGGACGCAACGCGTTTGGCACCTAAGTAGGTTATGTACTTTTTTGGCACTGAGCCAAGCGTGTTTTTGCAGGTTTATTTGTTTGGAGTGCTATTAAAATAATAAGAGATTGTTGTAGTGACTGAACAAGGAGAATCTTGGACTCTTCCCTGGATTGAGACTGCATTCACACCTGAGGGACGCAACGCGTTAGGGAACCTAAGTAGGTTACGTACCTTTTTTGGCACTGAGCCAAGCGTGTTTTTGCAGGTTTATTTGTTTGGAGTACTATTAAAATAATAAGAGATTGTTGTAGTGACTGAACAAGGGGAATCTGGGACTCTTCTCTGGATTTAGTGTTTATTACTCACCTGTGCTGATCTCTGGAGGGATTTCGTCCACCTTACATGGACCATCACCCAACACATACGGTTCTTCTTCATCCTCAACTTTAACAACAATCAAGCCTTCATCCTGGATAGGAAACACTAACTTTAACCATGTTCGATTTAGCATGAGACTGGTTTAGTTAAGACTTTTTTTCCCATCTACCTGATCAGTTTGAGGGATCTCATGATGTTCCCGTGTAGAATCCCAGGAATACAGAGGATGGGAGAGACATCTGTTACTGGATCCATCTGTAGGAAACACACACTGACTGAATACATTGGGCCAGATCCACGTACCTCCGCGCATCTATACGTCCGGCGTAGCGTATCTCAGATACACTACGCCGCCGTAACTTACAGCGTATTTTCCGTATCCTGAAAGAATTTGCTCCGTAAGTTACGGCGGCGTAGTGTAACTGTGTCGGCGTAAGGGCGCGCAATTCAAATGGATAAGATGTGGGCACGTTTTATGGTAATACGCCTTGACCCCACAAAAATGAAGTTTTTTTGGAACGTCCGTGGGGGTATCCCAGTGCACATGCTCCAAATTAACCCGCAACAAGCCAATGCTTTCGACGTGAACGTAGGCAAAGCCCTATCCGCAAACGTTTTACGCAAACGACGAAAAATTCGACGCTAGCCCGACGTCCATACTTAACATTGGCTACGCCTCATATAGCAGGGGGAACTTTACGCCGGAAAAAGCCTTACGGAAAGGACGTAAAAAAACTGCGCCGGCCGGACGTACGTTTGTGGATTGGCGTATCTAGCTAATTTGCATACTCGACGCGGAAATAGACGGAAGCGCCACCTAGCGGCCAGCAAAAATATGCACCTACGATCCGACGGCGTACTAAGACGTACGCCAGTGGGATCGAGCCCACAGTCAGTCGTGTCTTGTTTTGTGGATACAAAACAAAGATACGACGGGGCATCTTAAAAATTACGCTGCGTATCGATAGATACGCCGGCGTAATTCCTTTGTGGATCTGGCCCATTGTTTCTATGTCTTTATATCAGAGGATGTGTTTATCTTTCAGGGGTCTCAAACTGGCGGCCCTCCAGCTGTTGCAAAACTACAAGTCCCATGAGGCATTGCAAGGTTGACGGTTACAAGTATGACTCCCACAGGCAGAGGCATGATGGGACTTGTAGTTTTGCAACAGATGGAGGGCCGCCAGTTTTGAGACCCTTGATCTAGGTGGATCTTCAATACTCTTCTCTCCTTTACAAGAAATAAACGTCTCCTCTTACCCGGGGATGTGAGGAACGGACGATTCTCCATCATGACGTCCTCATACAAATCTTTGTATCCTTCTAAATATTCCCACTCCTCTCTATGTCTGCATTTTTGTAAAGGCTAGGAATCTCACACTGCAATATATCAAATAAATTCATGGACATAAAATTCTCACAAATATATATATTCCAAAAAGTTTGTAATGCAATAGATGAAAATATTATTACTAAGAAATCAGACCATTTTCTTCTGGAAATTTTGGGTAGAATGCTTCACTGTTGGTGGTCAGTGGGTAGAATGCTCCAGTGTTGGTGATCAGTGGGTAGAATGCTCCAGTGTTGGTGGTCAGTGGGTAGAATACCCCACTGTTGGTGGTCAGTGGGTAGAAGAATGCTCCAGTGATGGTGGTCAGTGAGTAATATAATCCAGTGTCAGTGGTCAATGGGTAGAAGAATGCACCAGTGTTGGCGATCAGAGCTGGCAGTTGATGGGAGGAAGAACGCTTAGTGTTAAAGGTTGGTGGGTGAAAGAATGCCCTTGCGTTGGTGGTCAGTGGGTAGAAGATTGCCTGGCATTGGTGGTCAGTGGGTGGATGATTGCCTGGCATTGGTGGTCAGTGAATGGATGATTGCCTGGCGTTGATGGTCAGTGGTAGGAAGAACACCTGGCGTTGGTGGTCAGTGGGTACAGGATTGCCTGGTGTTGATGGTCAGTGGTAGGAAGACTGCCTGGCATTGATGGTCAGTTGTAGGCAGATTGCCTGGCATTGGTGGTCAGTGTGTGGAAAATTGCCTGGCATTGGTGGTCAGTGGGTGGAAGATTGCCTGGCATTGGTGGTCAGTGGTAAGAAAATTGTCTGGCATTGGTGGTCAGTGGTAAGAAAATTGTCTGGCGTTGGTGGTCAGTGGGTGGAAGATTGCTTGGCATTGGTGGTCAGTGGTAGGAAGAATAACTGGCGTTGGTGGTCAGTGGGTGGAAGATTGCTTGGCGTGGGTGGTCAGTGGAAGGAAGAATACTTGGCATTGGTGGTCAGTGGTAGGAAGAATACCTGGCATTGGTGGTCAGTGGTAGGAAGAATACCTGGCATTGGTGGTCAGTGGTAGGAAGAATACCTGGCATTGGTGGTCAGTGGTAGGAAGAATACCTGGCATTGGTGGTCAGTGGTAGGAAGAATACCTGGCATTGGTGGTCAGTGGTAAGAAGGATACCTGGCATTGGTGGTCAGTGGTAAGAAGGATACCTGGCGTTGGTGGTCAGTGGTAGGAAGAATACCTGGCATGGGCTCCCAGACATTTCCTGGACCCTGGAATTTTGATATGAATCAGTCCCCCAGGATCCAGGCCAGTTGGAAGGTCTTAGAACTATTTTAGTTTATTCTCCTTATTGCTTTAATAAGGAATCTGTCTGCCCTGAACCCTCCATGCCATTTATATAACCTCCAGAGATTTAAAGGCTCAGAGACTTTCTACAGGAGCTGAGTGCTGGTCTATTCCCTGTCAATTAATAAGAAGACATTATTACCTCCTCCTCACTGGGCTCACACTCTCCAGCTCTCTCGCTCCAACCATTATTATTCTTGGGGGAAAAAACCCTAATAACACTTCTTCCGGGCTACAACAAAATGGCCGCCGTCCTCCCTCTTCTAATACGGTGGAAAGTGGCCACCTAGTGCGCAAACTGGTTCCTGCGAGGACCCATACTAGAGAAATGGTTCTCCATTTAGTTGTAGTGCACATTATTGGAAGCGAAGCTGGAGCCATTTTGTTGTGGTCCAGCAGCAAACTGAAATTGGAAGGAGAATACAGCTGCTAGATACGTCTGCTCTGTCTATTGTGTATTTACTTCTACAGTGCAGCCAGTGAGTGAGCTGAGGCTTCTGCAAAAGGTATATCACAGTTCATGAATGCATTAGAACTCTGAGATTTTTTAGGATTGTTTTTGTACATGAAAGGTGGCTTGGGCATATTTACTACAGAGTGCAAGCTATGAGCAGAGCTTCTTTAACCACTTAAGGACCGGACCAATATGCTGCTAAAGGACCCAAGGGGTTTTTACAATTCGGCACTGCGCCGCTTTAACAGACAATTGCGCGATCGTGCGACGTGGCTCCCAAACAAAATTGGTGTCCTTTTTTTCCCCACAAATAGAGCTTTCTTTTGGTGGTATTTGATCACCTCTGCGGTTTTTATTTTTTGCGCTATAAACAAAAATAGAGCGACAATTTTGAAAAAAATGCAATATTTTTTACTTTTTGCTACAATAAATATCCCCCAAAAACATATATAACATTTTTTTTTCCTCAGTTTAGGCCGATACGTATTCTTCTACCTATTTTTGGTAAAAAAAAATCGCAATAAGCGTTTATCGATTGGTTTGCGCAAAATTTATAGCGTTTACAAACTAGGGGATAGTGTTATATTTTTTTTTCTTGTTTACTACTAATGGCGGCGATCAGCGATTTTTTTCGTGACTGCGACATTATGGCGGACACTTCGGACAATTTTGACACATTTTTGGGGCCATTGTCATTTTCACAGCAAAAAATGCATTTAAATTGCATTGTTTATTGTGAAAATGACAGTTGCAGTTTGGGAGTTAACCACAGGGGGCGCTGTATGAGTTATGTTTCACCTAGTGTGTGTTTACAACTGTAGGGGGGTGTGGCTGTAGGTCTGACGTCATCGATCGAGTCTCCCTATAAAAGGGATCATTCGATCGATACGCCGCCACAGTGAAGCACGGCGAAGCCGTGTTTACATACGGCTCTCCCCGTTCTTCAGCTCCGGGGGGCGATCGCGACGGGGCGGCTAGAAACGAATAGCCGCGCCCTCGTCCCGGATCGCTCCTGAAGCCACGGGAACCGCCGCATGTACCGGGGGGGGGTCCCGATCGGACCCCCGACCCACGTCTAGGCAGAGACGTACATGTACGCCAATGTGCCTGTCCGTGCCATTCTGCCGACGTAAATGTACATGCGGCGGTCCGGAAGTGATTAAAGCGAAACTCCGGGCACATAAACTTTCATTTAAATATATTATTCAAAAGCCACAAAGGGTATATGTTGATGTTATGTGCACCTAAAATCTATGCAAACCTAGCGATTACCTTGTAACAGTAGCAATAGTGACATCATTACCATGCTGTATATAGTCTGTGCGGAAATCAGAGCTGTGGGAGGAACCCAGCAGGCTCCACCTACTACAGGCAGCCTGCAGAAAACTACAGGAGGGGGGCGGAGACAAGACCAGTCACCCTGCACAAGGAGAGAGAGCAGCAGTGACTGGTCTTTATTACAGGCAGCTCCCGTGCAGAGGCAAAGTGGGGGACAAAAATTGCCGCTCCAGTCAGGTTGGGATCTTCTTCTCAGAAACCGAGGCAAAGTGGCACAGATCTGGAAGAAATACGCAAAGCACACCAAGATTCAAGGAGGAGTACATGGAAATCTTGGCCCAGATTCTCAAAGGACTTACGACGGCGTAGCGCCATGTACGCCGTCGTAAGTCCGAATGAGAGCCGTCGTATCTATGCGGCTGATTCTTAGAATCAGTTACGCATAAATTCGGCTAAGATACGAGCGGCGTAAGTCTCTTACACCGTCGTATCTTAGTTGCATATTTCCGCTGGCCGCTAGGTGGCGCTTCCGTAGATTTCCGCGTCGAATATGCTAACGAGCTAGATACGCCGATTCACAAACGTACGTGCGCCTGGCGTAGCAAGATACGTCGTTTACGTAAGACATACGCCGGCGTAAAGTTACCCCTCATAAAGCAGGGGTAAGTCATGTTAGGTATGGACGTCGGAAACGTACGAACAGCGTCGTGTTTGCGTAAGTCGTCCGGGGCTGGACGTAAGTTACGTTCACGTCGACTAGGCATTGAGCGGGCGTAATTTAATTTAAAAATTCGACGTGATACTGAGCATGCACGCGCATGCGCGTTCGAAAAAAGCGTCATTTACGTAGGGGTCATGATTAGTTTACATAAAACACGCCTCCCTGTTCCTCATTTGATTTAGGCGCGCTTACGCCGGCACATTTACGCTACGCCGTCGTACCTTTAGACGCAAGTGCTTTGTGAATACAGCACTTGCCTCCCTAAGTTGCGGCGGCGTAGCGTAACTACGATACGCTACGCCCGCCTACATTTACGCCGCCCTACGAGAATCTGGGCCCTTGTATTTAGAAAACATTGGCTTAAATGGCTTTAAATAAGGGTTTGTTTTAGTGGGCTTTCTGCTGCTAATATTGGATAAAAGTACGTATTATCTCCAGCTTACTCTGAGGGGTGCGTGTTGTTGTTTGTGCATTTGGGCTGAAACCAAATTTTATCATTCCGGTTGCATGAACAGGCAAGTTTATATCTCTGGTACTGAGATCAAGTTCACCTTAACCACTTCCATACAGGGCACGTATACACCTTCCCGCCCAGACCAATTTTTAGCTTTCAGCACTGTTGCACTTTGAATGACAATTGCGCGGTCATGCTACACTGTACCCAAACAACATTTTTATCATTTTGTACCCACAAATAGAGCTTTCTTTTGGTGGTATTTGATCACCTCTGGGATATTTATTTTCTGCAAAAAAAAAAAAAAAAATGACCGAAAATTTTGAAGAAAAACGTTTTTTTTTTTGTTTCTATTATAAAACATTGTAAATAAGTATGTTTTCTCCTTCACTGATGGTACTGCACTGACGGGCACTGATACGGCGGCACTGATGGGCACCGATGAGGTGGCATTGATGGGCACTAATATGCAGCACTGATGGGCACGGATAGGCGGCATGGATGGGCTTGGATAGGCGGCACGGATAGGTGGCACAGATGGGCACAGATAGGCGGCACGGCTGGGCACTGATAGGCGGCACGGCTGGGCACTGATAGGTGGCACGGATGGGCATAGATGGGCACTATTGTATGTGTTTTACTAATGGGTGCCAAACAATGCCTGCCAATCAGTGATGCCCATTGTGGGCACTGATTGGCATCCATTGCAGCACTGATTGGCATCCATTCTTTGTGTCCTCATCCCTGGTGGTCTAGGGTGGCATACCTTTATTTTTTTAATTCCTGGTGGTCCAGTGGGAATCCCTGGTGGTCCAGTGGGCATCCTCAGGGGGGGCTGTGCTGATAATCGATCAGCAAAACCCCTCCCTGTCACAGGAGCAGCCGATCGTCTCTCCTCTACTCGCGTTTGACAGTCGCGAGTGAGGAAAAGCCGATTACCGGCTTTTCCTGTTTACATCGTGATCAGCCGTGATTGGACACGGCTGATCACGTGGTAAAGAGTCTCCGTGAGAGACTCTTTACCTTGATCGGTGTTGCGGGGTGTCAGACTGACACCCTGCAACAACGATCGCCGCGATGCAACGGCTCAGAATCCTGAGGACGTCATATGACGTCCAGTCAGGATTCTACAACCACTTTGCCGGCGTCAATTTTTCATTGGCGGGCGGCAAGTGGTTAAAGTGGTTGTAGACCTCAGACATGAAATATGAACAAAGCATATCCTTCTATAGTGTGTACTTGTCTCAGTCCAGAGCACTAAGTGTCACTTTTGTCTGCTGTTTCCTTCCTCTGCTATTAGCATGAGTCACTTCTGACAAGTTTTCCGGACACCAAGAGACAAAAGGTGACAGGGAGGGAGCTCCAGCTGATTGACAGCCCCAGCTCTGTTCCTTATGTTGTTTCATCTCTGTGTATCACCTGAGGATAGTCCCTTTACCAGGTATATGTGAGGGTTTACAAGCACTTTAAAGTGGTTGTAAACCCTTACAGACCACTTTTACCTACAGGTGCAAGAAATATCACCTAAACGGTTTAGGAGATATTTCCAAAAGACATGCACCATGCGATCATGCCGTTAGTGGCGGCACCCGTGTGCAGGAGTGACGTCATCGCGGCTCCGGCCAGTCACAGTGCCGGAGCCGCGATACAAGGAAGACACTCTGGGAAAGATGGCGGCGGCAGAGGTGAGGAACAAGCACCGTTGCGGGGGCTTCGATCTCAGGTTAGTAATAAATAATGAGCTAGTATGCTATGCATACTAGCTCATTATGCCTTTTACTTGCAGGGGGTTTTTTTTTTCAGATTTTTTTTCAAGAGGGTTTACTTCCACTTTAAGGCCACTTTAAGATCGGGTCTTTTAGGCAGATCCGATCAGACTATGGGGCGGCAGGTGTCAACGTACGTGTGTCTGTTGACACCTGCTGACATCTGATCCTATTCTATGGGGGATCTGTTCCCCCATCTGTCTGGCAGATCAAATCTGATGACAGATGGATGTAAACGAACAGGCGGTGCATTTACATCTGACCACCCATACAGGAAAGCAGGATGTGTCTGTGTCCACTCTGCATCAGTGGAGCAGACATGGACCTGTGATCCACCTGCTCAGCGCCAATCAGCAGACAATGGGGTAGATTCAGGTACATTTGCGCATTTTTTACGGAGGCGCAGCGCACCGTTTTGCCACTGCGCCTCCCTAAATTACCTGCGCTACGTTCGATTCACGGAGCAGTAGCTCCGTAAATTGCGTGGGCGCACCTGAAAAATGCCCGGCGTGAGAGCGCGCAATTTAAATGATCCCGTAGGGGGCGTGGATCATTTAAATTAGGCGCGTTCCCGCGCCGAACGTAGTGCGCATGCTCCGTCGGGAAACTTTCCCGACGTGCATTGCGGTAAATGACGTCGCAAGGACGTCATTTGCTTCAAAGTGAACGTGAATGGCGTCCAGCGCCATTCACGATTCACTTACGCAAACGACGTAATTTTTCAAAAACGCGACGCGGGAACGACGGGTATACGTAGCATTGGCTGCCCCTGCTAATAGCAGGGGCAGCCTTACGCAAAAACCGACGTACGCAAACGACGTAAACTGCGTACGTAGGGCTCGCGTAGGGTTGTGAATCGGCATCAGTATGCAATTTGCATACTCTACGCTGACCACAACGGGAACGCCACCTAGCGGCCTGCGTAAGAATGCAGCCTAAGATATGACGGCATAAGAGCCTTATGCTAGTCATATCTTATGCTGCAGTCGGCGTATCGAGGTTTCTGAATCGGGAGCATTCGATACGCCGGGGCAAGTAAGCAATTGCGCTGCGTAACTATGGTTACGCAGACGCAATTGCTCTCTGAATCTACCCCAATGTGAAAGAGCCCTACGTCCTTATCAGGGCCACCATCAGAGGGGTACAGGCAGGTGCCCACAATCATCCTCACCTATCTTTATGAGCCCCTCATTAGCCCAAAAATCTGCTGCGTTGATCTGCAAATCTCAACTTGGGGAAGGTAATTCGAGACCCCCTTAGCCCCCATAGTTTGTTACTAGCTTGTTTTGGATTGGAGAGTATCTAGCTTGGTCCTAGCCACTACCAGTAGTACTTCTAATAGGTAAGTAGCCCACCACATTGAAGGACCAACAGCAAGGAGTTGGATCAGCTCTCAACTTTCCATCTTGAAGTCAAGCTTTCCATAGTGGAGAGTCTCATGTTTTTTGGCTCTCCAAGATGCTTTGGGCCAGATTCACGCAGAATGGCGGCGGCGTAACGTATCGTAGATACGTTACACCGCCGCAAGTTTTCATCGCAAGTGCCTGATTCACAAAGCACTTGCGATGAAAACTACGCCCGCGGCCTCCGGCGCAAGGCGGGCCAATTCAAATGGGCGTGTGCCATTTAAATTAGGCGCGCTCCCGCGCCGGACCTACTGCGCATGCTCCGTTTCCTAACTCCCGCCGTGCCCTGCGTGCCGTAATTTTTTCGAACGGCGACGCGCGTATCGTACTTCCGTATTCCCGGACGTGTTACACAAACGACGTTAAATTTTAAATTTCGACGCGGGAACGACGGCCATACTTTAGACAGCAATACGTTTGCTGACTAAAGTTAGGGCACCTAAAACGACGACTAACTTTGCGACGGGAAACTAGACTAGCGGCGACGTAGCGAAAATCCGCCGGGGATCCCCCGTAACTCCTAATTTGCATACCCGACGCTGGTTTACGACGCAAACTCCCCCCAGCGGCGGCCGCGGTACTGCATCCTAAGATCCGACAGTGTAAAACTATTACACCTGTCAGATCTTAGGGATATCTATGCGTAACTGATTCTATGAATCAGTCGCATAGATAGAAACAGAGATACGACGGAGTATCTGAGATACGCCGTCGTATCCCTTTTGTGAATCTGGCCCTTTGAGTTTGCCTGCAGTTCAGGCTTGAGACCATGTTAGATATAAGTTTACTTCAGAGGGTCATTTCACCCACAACTGGTGTTTCCATTATGGCGGGCTTCTGGGAACCTGTATCACCCGTTGGCTTCTTCTATCTTTTAGAGCAGTGGTCTCCAACCCCAGGGCCGTGGCCAACTACCGGGCCACAGCCTGTGTGCAGCCGGGCAGCAAAGTCTGCACTATCTGAGGTGCGGCGGGCGAGCAGAGAGATATCACCGCTCTTCCACCCATAGAGCACCGCCGCTACACTGTTGGGGGTGAAGCGGGCGAGCTGAGAGATGGCATCATCTCTCACCGCTGTTCCGCCCACACAGCCCGGCCTGTATTTTGTTAGAGGTGAAGCAGGGGAGCAGAGAGATGACATCGTCTCTCACCGCCTGCCCCGCATCACTGCTGTTCTCCCTCACGTGGAACCCACCATTCCACTGCACTGCCTCTGTGCTTAGTGACAATTTGCATCTGGGTGGCAGGAGACTGTGGCATGTGCAATCTGCATCTGGTGGCATGTGACTGTCTGCATCTGGTGGCATGTGGCAAGTGACTGTGGCAATCTGCATCTGGTGGCATGTGGCAAGTGACTGTGGCAATCTGCATCTGGTGGCATGTGGCAAGTGACTGTGGCAATTTTCATCTAGTGGCATATGGCAATCTGTATCTGGTGGCAGGCAATGTGGCAAGTGGCAATCTGATGACAGGCACCGTGGCAAGCTGCATGTGGTGGCAGATTCTGCATTATGGTGAGTTGAACTATTTAATTTTATATTACAATATAAAAATAGAAATAATGCACTTCAATCATCCTGACACCATATTGACCATGGTGTTGTGATGATTTAAGTGCTAACACCAGCCATTTCCTGACAAATTGGCCGCGAATAACCGCTTTGGCACCCCCCCCCCTCCCCTTCCTCCGGCCTTGGCACAATTTTCATCCACAAAGCTGGTCCCCGGTGCAAAAAAGGTTGGAGACCACTGTTCTTTCATCCTCGGACAAGAGGATGAAAGAATGTCCGTGATAGGCAGAACACTAAACACAGTGTCTGCTGGGAAACTGCATGGTCCGCCTATTACTGAATAGAACGAGGAGGAGGCGTGACTTTTCAAGAATGGCCGCCCGCCGTCTGACTCTGCACCATAATTAGATACACAGTGAGGAGTATAGAATCATGTATGGCGATCGGCAAGGCTGCAATTGGCACCTTGAGGTGAGATTGCAATGGTCACATTGAGGTGAGATTGCAATGGGCACAGTGAGGCTTGCAATGGGCACAGTGAGGCTTGCAATGGGCACAGTGAGGCTTGCAATGGGCACAGTGAGGCTTGCAATGGGCACAGTGAGGCGTGCAAATGGCCATTGTTGACCCTCTGTTCCACTTTCAGTAGCTGCTGCATTTCTCACCCTAGGCTTATACTCGAGTCAATACGTTTTCCCATTTTTTTTTTTGTGGTAAAATTAGGTGCCTCGGCTTATTCTCGGGTCGGCTTACACTCGAGTATATACGGTAGGTCCTACTGTTTGAATTCTTGTTTGTGCCTCTTCAGCCATGAAGTGTCTTGTTATATTTTCTATAATGCCAAATATAGCCGACACTTAAGTGCCCTAATATTAAAAGTCAGCAGCTGCAGTATTTGTAGCTGCTGACTTAATATTTTTTTTTCAGCTGACATCCGCTTTAACAATCCTTTATTTTATTGGTCTTATGTAATATTCTGATTTTCTGAGATATAAAATTTTGAGTTTTTGCTAGCCGTTAGCCATAATCATCAAAATTAAAAGAAAGAAATGCTTGAAATATATCACTCTGTGTAATGAATCTATAAAAAAATATATGAGTTTCAGTTTTTGAATTGAATTACTGAAATAAATACATTTTTTTATGATATTTTAATTTTTGAGATGCACTTGTATGTGCTTTTTTCCATAATTCTTCTTTTGTCATGCTTTGTTGCATTACCTGATTAGATTTGCTGAAAGCTCATCAGAAGGTACTTTCATAGGTACCAGAGTTTGTTTTCTCAGTCATGACTGATCCAAATAGAACGGACCAGGAAAGAAAGATATTGACCGAGAGAATATACAAAGAAAGGAAGAAAATGACAAAGAGTATCTTGAACCTCACCCTGGAGATTATCTACCTGTTGACCGGAGAGGTAAGAGGGATTCTGGAAATGTCACATTGTCCTTACTCCAATCTATAATGGTTCGTGTTTTTCACCCCCGTTTTACTTACCTAAGCCCGTTCACCTGCTGTGCGCATCCCCTGGTGTCCTCTTATTCACGGAGTCTGGCCATTGATTGGATAGATTGATAGCAGCGCAGCCATTGGCTCCCACTGCTGTCAATCACATCCAATGATGCGGCCGCCGGGGGGGGGGGGGGGCGGGACCGAGTCATACACTTGGCGTCTATGAACGCAGACTGTATGACACTGGAGCGCGCCCGCCAACTAACCCCCTCGGGAAAGAGCTTCCCAGAGGGGGTTAGCTTTAGCGGGGAGGAGCTGAGACAGCCACCGTGGGACCCCAGAAGAGGACGATTGGGGCCACAAAACAAACTGCACAGTGGAGGAAAGTATAACATGTTTGTTATTAAAAAATAAATAAAAAACCCTTGAAGGGAGATGTGAGTGATTCCAGAAGCCTCCTATGACTTCACTCTTATGACTTTTAATAATATGACTGGAGAAGTGAGGGAATCTAGGAATGATCCACTGACACCTCATCTCTTACACACTCCTCTTTCTCCACTCCTCCCACGGGTCAGTCTCCTTTTCCTTCGCTCCTACCATTGGTCATTCTCCTCGTCTCCTCTTACTTCGCTCCTTCTGTTGTTTGGTTGTCTTTTCTTTCACTCCTCCCATTGGTCAATCTACTGTTGCTGGACACATCCTGTTGGTCAGTCTTCTCTTCCTTCACACCTCCTTTTGGCCATTCTCTTGTTCTTTATGCCTTCCATTGGTCATTCTCCTCTTCTTCTTCTCTTCTTTCACTCCTACTGTTGGTCAGTTGTCTTTTCCTTCACTCCTTCCATTGGTGAGTCTCCTTTCCCTGGACACCTCCTGTAGGTCAGTCTTCTCTTCCTTCACACCTACTTTTTGCCATTCTCTTGTTCTTTATGCCTTCCATTGGTCTTTCTCCTTTTCTTCTCTTTCACTCCTACTGTTGGTCAGTTGTCTTTTCCTTCACTTCTCCCATTGGTCAGTCTCCTGTCCCTGCACACATCTTGTAGGTCAGTCTTCTCTTCCTTCACACCTCCTTTTGGCCATTCTCTTGTTCTTTATGCCTTCCATTGGTCATTCTCCTCTTCTTGTCTTCTTTCACTCCTACTGTTGGTCAGTTGTCTTTTCCTTCACTCCTCCCATTGGTCAGTCTCCTGTCCCTGGACACCTCCAGTAGGTCAGTCTTCTCTTCCTTCACACCTCCTTTTTGCCATTCTCTTGTTCTTTATGCCTTCTGTAACGGTCACCACCGTTTACGACCTTCCATCCCATCCAAGACAGCTTATCGACACTCCAACCAACAGGCAGACCCGATCCATTCCATAAGAATTCCCTCAATAACGAGACTGACAAGCTCTGTTACTGCGTCAAAATATGAACTAACTTTTAATGGCTTCTTAGCTTGTTTATATGCAGTACAACAGGTCACAGAATTTACAGGAACAATCAAACTGTCCACCCCACTCATCACACCATGGGGGGCTTCAATCACATTCTTTTACATAATGATATTAAGAGTTAATTATCCCCTAGACATTGCGTCTCCGACAATAAGTCATTCATCTGCCCAATCCACATTGCACAGACGTCTGACCTTTAGAGTCACAACACATCTATCATCAATAGCGCACAAAGCAGCATCACACAATGAAAGGTCTTAGGAGCAGACCTGAATTAACACCTCTACAGCCTTACACAATGGTTAATGGAATATCTTAGGAGTCTATGCAATTAACACCTTTCAAAAGAATGTGTCCCCACATTGAATAGCCAACAACTTGTGATATCTCAAGACATCCTGCAACCATGAATTATTATTAATGTCCCATCTCATGTAATACATGAATTATGATTCACTTGCCACCCCATGCCCAAAGGGGCACAGGGTGGACTCAGACCCAAGAGTTATCAGTGACGCTGACACAGGAGTATCCCCCATCCTCACAAAGTCTCTGGGTGTCATGGGTCATCCTGTTACACCTTCCATTGGTCTTTCTCTTCTCCTCTTTCACTCCTACTGTTAGACATTTTTCTTTTCCTTCTCTGACAGGGTCAGTCCCTTGTGCCTACTGTTGGCCAGTCTTCTCTTCCTTCATGCTTTCTTTTCTTCATTCTCTTCACACCTCCTATTGATCATTTTCCTGTTCTTTATGCCTTCCATTGGTCATTTTCCTCTTCCTCCCGCTGGTCAGTCTCCTCTGGCTTTATGCCTCCAGTTTATCCATTAATAAGTCTCATTTACCTGTACGGGTCTTGTTGGTCACTGTTATCGGACTTCACACTTCTTATTGGTAACTCAGCTGCCTTCACCCATTGGTAGATCTTGTCTTCTCATTCTGCATCTGCCCTATTTAAATGTTCTATGATTTCCATCTTTTTGCCCAAATAATTTTTCATCTATCTCAGCTATCCTTTTGGAAAACTTGTGTCCCGCCCACCCATCAGCAGTATTATCTTCAGAAAGGAGGGAATTAAATGTATCCTCACATGTAGTGGGCATGTGGATACATGGGGGAATTCAGTGTGCCACGTCCTAAATAGATTCAAAAGGGAAATGACCTATGGGCAAGTCATGGACTTTTAGGGCACTATACGCTGGTACAGATATAGTCAAAAGAAAAAAGGGGATATGGTATGGTATCTAAATGTAACTTAATTATCTTTCAGATCCTATGATCTTCAACTATACGTATCTGTTTCAGGTATTATCAAGCCCTCTACTAGAGCAGTATTTGACCTAAGGACTGGCAACTCCTTTTGAGTGCCTACTACCGGGTTTATCTGCTTATGTTTTATTAATCTATGTAAGTATTACTGCTTTGCTCCTAGGCAAGTGCACTATTACTAGAATTAGTGGCCCAGATTCAAGAAGCAATTGCGCCTGTGTAACCATAGGTTACACAGCGCAATTGCTTACTTGCTCCGGCGTTACGAATGCTCCTGATTCAGGAACATCGTAACGCCGACTGCAGCACAAAATCTGCGTGGCATAAGGCTCTTATGCCACGCATATTTTAGGCTGCATTCTTGCGATGACCGCTAGGGGGCGCTCCCATTGTGCTCGGTGTATAGTATGCAAATTGCATACTAACACCGATTCACAATGTTGCGCGAGCCCTGCGTACGCAAGTTACGTTGTTTCCGTACGGCGTGTTTAGCGTAAGGCTGCCCCTTCTAATAGTAGGGGCAGCCAATGCTAAAGTATACCCGTCGTTCCCGCGTTGTGAAATTTGAATTTCACGTCGTTTGCGTAAGTGATTCGTGAATGCCGCTGGACGCCATTCACGTTCACTTGGAAGCAAATGACGTCCTTGCGACGTCATTTGCCGCAATGCACGTCGGGAAAGTTTCCCGACGGAGCATGCGCTCTACGCTCGTCGCGGGAGCGCGCCTAATTTAAATGATTCCCGCCCCCTACGGGATCATTTAAATTGCGTGCTCTAGCGCCGGGCAATTTACGGAGCTTCTGCTCCATGAATCAAGGGCAGCAGAGCAAATTTGCGGGGGCGCAGGGCAAAATCGTTGCCCTGCGCCTCCGTAAATAATGCGCAGATCTTTTTGAATCCGGGCCAGTGTCTGTAAGTTATTCTTTTCCCTCTTTCCTACTAATTACTGTACCCTTATTACCATATATCCTCGTCCCTATTGTGCAATCCTAGGGAAACTTGTAGCCACCGCGTGGTCTTCTTTGTGCACCCCCTACTGGTGCCTCCTGGGGTTTCCTTTTTGGCCGTATCTGTGCCACACACGCCTATTCAATTTGTCTGCCCACACACACATTTTTTGTCTTTATAAATATATAATTAATGTAATTTTTTGTATGTTACTTACACATGTTTTTTGTCATTGTAGCAAACTTTAATAAGAGGCTTTATGAAGAAGCGCTAATCTCGGCGCGAAACATGTCAAGCCACAGCGTTGTAATTACCATCTCACAGACATGAGTCTTTGGTTCCTCAATTACTTCCAGGATATATCGAATATGTAAACGGTTGGAGGTTACACCTCCCTAAATGTTTCCTTAACCACTTCCAGACCTGCGCACGACGATGTACGTCCATTTTTTAAAGATTGATATCTCGGTAACGGCAGCAGCTGCTGCCACAACCGAGGTATCAATCTTTAGTGTGCGCTGTCTGGTAAACGATAACGGCAGTCTCCGCGGCGGATTCGCCGTTATCGGTGGTGGGAGAGGGGCCCCCCCCCTCCCGCCGCTCTCCCGCGCCCTCCGCCGCTTACCGGAGCCATCGGTAGCGGCGGAGGCGATCGGGACCGTTCGGCAGCTGAGCGGGGACGAGACTTAAGGAAAAATCTCCTTCGCCCGTCCCCATAGCTCCGCTGGGCGGAAGTGACGTCAAAACGTCAGTCCCGCCCAGCCTCTTAAAGAGACAATTTTTTTTTTTGTCATTTGAAAAAATTACATTTCCAAATTTTTTTTTTTTTTTTTTTGCATTTAAGCCCAAATATGAGATGTGAGGTCTTTTTGACCCCAGATCTCATATTTAAGAGGACCTGTCATGCTTTGTTCTATTACAAGGGATGTTTACATTCCTTGTAATAGGAATAAAAGTGATAAATTTTTTTTTTTCAGTGTAAAAAGTAATAAAATAAATAAAAATAAATAAGAAAACAAAAAAAACATTTTTTTAAAGCGCCCCGTCCCGACGAGCTCGCGCGCAGAAGCGAATGCATACGCGAGTAGCGCCCGCATATGAAAACGGTGTTCAAATCACACAAGTAAGGTATCACCGCGATCGTTCGAGCGAGAGCAATAATTATAGCCCTAGAGCTACTCTGTAGCTCAAAAAATGCAACCTCTAGAATTTTTTAAACATCGCCTATCGAGATTTTTAAGGGTAAAAGTTTGATGCCATGCCACGAGCGGACGCAATTTCTAAGCATGACATGTTGGGTATCATTTTACTCGGCGTAACATTGTCTTTCACAATATATAAAAAAATTGGGCCAAATTTATTGTTGTCTTATTTTTGGATTCAAAAAAGTGATTTTTTTTTTAAAAAAAGTGCGCTTGTAAGACCGCTGCGCAAATACGGTGTGACAAAAAGTATTGCAATGACCACTATTTTATTCTCTAGGGTGTTAGAAAAAAAATATATATAATGTTTGGGGGTTTTAAGTAATTTTCTAGCAGAAAAAAATGTTTTAGTCTTGCAAACACCAAATCTGAAAAACACCTAAGGTCTGGAAGTGGTTAATGTGAATTTCTACTATTATTATGAATACTTCCTACAATTTCCTGATGGTCTTGAGGGACAACTACAATGCTGCTAAGTTTTTTGTGTACAGTTCCTAGCGAACTGAGCTTTTATATGTAGAATTTTTGTAATAAATCTTTTTTAGAACAAATCCCCTTTTTTCTTTTGACTATATCTGTACCAGAGTATAGTGCCCTAAAAGTCTGTGACTTGCCCATAGGTCATTTCCCTTTTGAAGCAGTATTATCTTGCTTATCACTTTCCCACTGTTCGTTGTGTTCTTTATTTTGAATGTCCAGTCGTCTCATTTATGACATTTTCTCTCCCATCTGTCCAGTCTTGCCCAATGACTTACACATATGTATTTTTTTAATATCCAGGATTACACAGTAGTAAAAAAGACAGCTTGTGAGTGCATGACAACCAGCTTCAATCCTTATGCGTCAGCGCAGTGGAAGAGGAGCCAGGGCCCCACCAAGGAACTTCTACCTCCTTTCCTAATAGTGGAGAAAAACAAAGAGAAAAAGATTTTAGAAGTCATCGACAACATTGTTAAACTGCTGACGGGAGAGGTAAGCGGTTATGGGAGATATGGGACATTATTCAGTAACAAAAGGGATCTTTTGTATCTGGATGGTGACGGTATCATTGTGTGTGTCAGGTTCCTATAAGGTGTCAGGATGTCACTGTCTATTTCTCCATGGAGGAGTGGGAGTATGTAGAAGGACACAAGGACCTCTACAAGGACGTCATGATGGAGAACCCGTTGCCTCTCCTATCAGCTGGTAAGAGGACAAGAGTACTATAGATCCTCCTAAGTAAACATATCCCCCGATATAAAGACCTAGAGTAATTATATTTAGTCAGTGTGTGTGTGTTTCCTACAGATGGATCCAGTAACAAAAATACAACAGAGAGTTGTCCCCGTCCTCTGTATTCCCAGGATTCTACAAAAGAAAATCGCAACATTTCTCAGGATGATCAGGTAGTTGGAATTAAGGGTCTTTTTTTAAAGCAGAACTCCATGCAGATTTAAAAGAGAAGAATTAACCGCTTCCCGACCGCCGCATGTACATATACGTTGGCAGAACGGCACGTACAGGCACATTGGCGTACCTGTACGTCCCTGCCTAGACGTGGGTCGGGGGTCCGATCGGGACCCCCCCCCCCGCTACATGCGGCGGTCGGATTCCCTCGGGAGCGATCCGGGATGACGACGCGGCTATTCGTTTATAGCCGCCCCCTCGCGATCACTCCCCGGAGCTGAAGAACGGGGAGAGCCGTATGTAAACACGGCTTCCCCGTGCTTCACTATGGCGCTGCATCGATCGAGTGATCCCTTTTATAGGGAGACTTGATCGATGACGTCAGTCCTACAGCCACACCCCCTACAGTTGTAAACACACACTAGGTGAACATTAAATCCTACAGCGCGCCCTGTGGTTAACTCCCAAACTGCAACTGTAATTTTCACAATAAACAATGCAATTTAAATGCATTTTTTGCTGTGAAAAAGACAATGGTACAAAAAATGTGTCAAAATTGTCCGAAGTGTCCGCCATAATGTTGCAGTCATGAAAAAAAATCGCTGATCGCCGCCATTAGTAGTAAAAAAATAAAAAATTATAAAAATGCAATAAAACTATCCCCTATTTTGTAAATGCTATAAATTTTGCGCAAACCAATCGATAAACGCTTATTGCGATTTTTTTTTTTACCAAAAATAGGTAGAAGAATACGTATCGGCCTAAACTGAGAAAAAAAAAATGTTATATATGTTTTTGGGGGATATTTATTATAGCAAAAAGTAAAAAATATTGCATTTTTTTCAAAACTGTCGCTCTATTTTTGTTTATAGCGCAAAAAATAAAAACCGCAGAGGTGATCAAATACCACCAAAAGAAAGCTCTATTTGTGGGGAAAAAAGGACGCCAATTTTGTTTGGGAGCCACGTCGCACGACCGCGCAATTGTCTTTTAAAGCGACGCAGTGCCAAATTGTAAAAACCCCTTGGGTCATGTAGCAGCATATTGGTCCGGTCCTTAAGTGGTTAATTAAATCAGGGGCATTACCAATCCTGCCAGATTTGCTACAATTAGCACCTATGGCCAGAGAGGCCTGTTGGAATTGGGCAATTTTGGCCAAAAGGCTTTCTCTCTATCCTCAAAGAAGGTGACCTTATTAAAAAAGCATTTATGTTCCGCAGCTGAGGTATGCAGACGGTCCAGAGAATCCTGAGCCAACATCAAGGCCTTTGGAGCGGAATCAGTATTGTGAACAATATAAGCAGGTTCATACTGCTGCACTTAGTCTTCCATTTGAGAAAATAGCTTAGGTGGTCATTTCTTCACAGCCTGTATCTCGGCTATAATAAGCCCCCTAATGCCTCGTACACGCGGTCAGACTTTTGTCCGTGCAAAAGTCCGCCTTGACCCCGTCTGAACTCCGACAGACAAAAAGAAAGCAGGTTCTCTATCTAAGGTCGGTCGGACTTCCGACAAAAAAAGTCGAATGGAGGCTACACACAACCGGACTTTCCGAGAAAAAAAGCCTGTCTGACTTTTTTTTTTCGGAAAGTCTGGCCGTGTGTACGAGGCATTAGGAACGCCTCCCATTTTTGAAGGGTATCCCCATAGGAGGCATGATTAAAAAAAAAAGGTAGTTATTTGTTGTACAATGAGATCAAGAGATGGAAACAACTATAGCCAGTAGGCATAAGGGCCAGATCCACAAAAACCCAGCGCAACGTAACTTTTTCAATTTAAGTTACACGGCCGGAAAATTTCTACCTAAGTGCCCGATCCACAAAGCACTTACCTAGAAATTTTCGGCTGTGTAACTTAAATCCGGCCGGCGCAAGGCGTTCCTATTCAAATGGGGCGAGTCCCATTTAAGTTAGGCGCGCTCCCGCCCAGGCCGTACTGCGCATGCTCACGACGTCATTTTCCCGACGTGCTTAGCGTGGTTTTACGTTGCGCCGGGTTTTGAGAATCGCGACGGGCGTAAAAAAAAAAATACGAGTTGCGGCGGGAAAAAAAAATATTTGAAAAAAAAAAAAAGGCAACGCGGGATAGAAGGGTCTACTTTTACAAGGCCTAAACAGTTTAGGCCTTGTAAAAGCATTCCTAATTTTACGATTGCAAACTAATACTTACGGAAAAAATAAAGCGTAAAAGCTTCGTGGATCTCCGTAAGTGCTAATTTGCATACCCGAAGCGGCATTTCGACTCGAAATGCCCCCAGCGGCGGATGTGTTACTGCATCCTAAGATCCGGCAGTGTAAGTCTCTTACACATGTCGGATCTTCTCCCTATCTTTTGGAAACTGATTCTGTGGATTAGTTCCAAAGATAGAAACAGGGATACGACGGCGTATCAGTAGATACGCCGTCGTATCCCTTTTGTGGATCTGGCCCATGGTTTCCAAGGTGGTTTAGGGAGGTCTGTCGGGGGACGGGTGACAAGCTCCAACACCAATGGGGAATGATCCTGCACTCCACATAGTGGATCCAAGATAGTAATAAATGGGTCTTAGAAAAACAACTAAATTGCTTAGTATAGGGAAATTTATATTTATCTCCATAAATCCAGCAGCTCCACCTCTGACAGTAATCCCCCAAGAACCTTACCTCTGGTCCCCCAAGGCTGAAACATCAGAGGGTGTCTATCTCAGGTAGGGTCAAGATAACAGTTAAAGTTCCCCATTATCAACAATCGGAGGTCAGGTTTGTCAGGCAGGTAGGACAATAGGATCTGCAGAACATCTCTCGAAAAAGGAGGGGGAATATCTACAAAGGCCAATACTAAAGTCAGGCTGTAAAGCTTACAGTAAATAAATACATAATGGCCATTAGAGTCCACCTATGAGTCAAGTTCCTTAACCACTTAACCCCCGGACCATATTGCTGCCCAAAGACCAGAGCACTTTTTGCGACGCTTTCGGGACTGCGCCGCTTTAACTGACAATTGCGCGGTTGTGCGACGTGGCTCCCAAACAAAATTGGCGTCCTTTTTTTCCCACAAATAGAGCTTTCTTTTGGTGGTATTTGATCACCTCTGCGGTTTTTATTTTTTGCGCTATAAACAAAAATAGAGCGACAATTTTGAAAAAAATTAATATTTTTTTTACTTTTTGCTATAATAAATATCCCCCAAAAATATATAAAAACCAATTTTTTCCCTCAGTTTAGGCCGATACGTATTCTTCTACATATTTTTCGTAAAAAAATCGCAATAAGCGTTTATTGATTTTTTTGCACAAAAGTTATAGCGTTTACAAAATAGGGGGTATTTTTATGGCATTTTTATTAATATATTTTTTTTACTAGTAATGGCGGCGATCAACGATTTTTTTTCGGTACTGCAACATTATGGCGGACACTTCGGACACTTTTGACACATTTTTGGGACCATTGGCATTTTTATAGCGATCAGTGCTATAAAAATGCATTGGATTACTATAAAAATGCCACTGGCAGTGAAGGGGTTAACACTAGGGGGCGGGGAAGGGGTTAAGTATGTTCCCTGGGTGTGTTCTAACTGTGGGGGGGGGGGGGTGTGGCCTCACTAGGGGAAACACTGATCCTCTGTTCATACATTGTATGAACAGAAGATTAGCATTTCCCCCCCTGACAGGACCGAGAGCTGTGTGTTTACACACACAGCTCCCATTCCCCGCTCTGTAACGAGCGATCGCGGGTGCCCGGCGGCGATCGCGCCCGCCGGGCACACGCACGGGAGTCGGGGGCGAGCGGGGGGCCGCTCGAAGAGCGGACATATAGCTACGGGCACTCGCCCAGGAGAGCCGACCTGCCGCCGTATAATGACGGTGCGCGGTCGGCTAGTAGTTAGAAGCCAGGGACCAAGACAAGAATTATTCCAGCTCTGCATTTAACAATACATACTGTAATATATTTTTTAGGGCTGTGCAAATTAACTTTTAATTAATCGATTAATATTTAATTTTTTTTTTTTGATCGATCAAAATCTTTTTGATCGATTTAAAATTCTTTTGATTGGTACTCACCTCTCTCCCGGCTTCTGGGCCTTCAGGGAGTTCCCGTCGGAGATCCGGTGACGTCACAGACACCGGCGGGGCTTGCCGTGTCCATCTGAAGGGCTCGTTTGCTGTGCCTTCATAACTGCATGCTGGCGGGACCTTACTATCTGCCACACGCAAGGGCTGTTACACTTCCCTCTATTACTTCCCTCTATCAACCTGGGATTCTACAACCATCCACTGATAGTTCCCTTCATGGGACATCTACATGCCGACGGACTGATGTTAACCCCTCCTCATCTGTAATCAGCAGTGGTATTGTTGTACACATTTTTATACCAGTATCATACTTAGCTACATGTTTTTATGACTGCTTTTAGTACCGTTTGGTATTACTCGCACCATTTTTACAGTTTATGTAGCTACATCGATTTTATCTCCAGTGCAATATTTATTTGGTTACCTACTTGAAGACTATAAAAGTTTTAATGCTATTCCCATCGAGCGCTGCCTTTGTGTGTTTTTTGTATCCTGCTATCCATTTTCCAGTTGTTGGTAGCTGCACTGGGAATCAGCCTGCAAGGAGATCAGCTAAAAGTAGTTGGATCTGTATGTGCGTTATAATTAATCGAAATTAGTCGATTAATCGATAAAAAAAAAAACGATTAATCGAACAGAAACATTTTGATCAGTAACAGCCCTAATATTTTTTAAAATGCTAGTAGTGTAAGTACCTGCTTCTTGAAGTCCCCGTAGAGCAGAGCTCAGAAAGAGGGAAGAACATGCACTAGGAGCCGGATCTATGTAAAGCTCAGGACTGGATGGGCAAACAGCTCTCATACTGTATATGTGGCAACTGTTCAGCTTGAAATGATAACATTAAGCTCTTCTAAGTAATTGCACAGGAACAAGGTCATTTTGAAAATATGAGTGGATATTAACATGTGTAAACGTATTCGTTAAACAAGACATCTTTGTGTTTTTTTTTACTTACCTAGGGTGAAGACCTGATTATTATAAAGGTGGAAGACATAGATAATGAAGAGACATATATAAGGGGTGATGAGCTGTGTAAGGAAATCCCTCCAGAGATCAGCACAGGTGAGTAATAAACACTAAATGCCACATTTTGCCACATTAACCACTTGCCACCCCGCCACAGTACATTTACTGTCCCATTGATCAGGGTGCTTGGTACCCATCCTCTGTGAGCAGCCGGGGTATCATGTGTTTGCTATTCTTGGTCATAGCAATCACATGATTATAATGTTCCCACTCATGTTTTGCTTGTCTGATGCACTGATTGGCCCACAACTATCACATGGTACCTGGTCCAATCATAGCACCCTGTGCCATTTGATTAGCTGTAGTCAATCACAGATCACACGCTTTCATGAATGAAAGCCATTCATGACCGATAACACTATTGCTTATAAAGTGATCATCAGTGTTATAAGCATTATTAGTGTAAAAAAATCCCTGATCACCCAGAGGCATGATGGAGTTCAGCTATGAGGAAACATTAGAGGCTAGGTTTACACAAGTCCATTGTGAATTTCCCCTCAGTTTTCTCCGTGAATTTCCAAAGCAGCTGTTCAGCGATTCAGCTGCGATTTAGATATAGTTCAGATGCAAATTTTTGGAGCAGGCGACCATCAGCATCTTTAACATTAGCTGGTTGTTAAGGAGGAAGCTGGCAGTTACGTCCTTAACCACTTAACGCCCGCCGCACGACTATTTACGTCCGCAAAATGGCACGGACAGGCAGATGGGTGTATATATACGTCCTTGCCTTGTCGGGGGTCCGATCGCGACCCCCTCTGCTGCGTGCGGATTCCCTCGGGGAGCGATCCGGGACGACGGCGCGGCTATTTGTTTATAGCCGCTCCGTCGCGATCGCTCCCCGGAGCTGAAGAACGGGGAGAGCCGTATGTAAACACGGCTTCCCCGTGCTTCACTGTGGCGGCGCATCGATCGTGTCATCCTCTTTATAGGGGAGACACAATCGATGACATCAGACCTACAGCCACACACCCCTACTGTTGTAAACACTCACTAGGTGAAGCCTAACTCCTACAGCGCCCCCTGTGGTTAACTCCCAAACTGCAACTGTCATTTTCACAATAAACAATGCAATTTAAATGCATTTTTTGCTGTGAAAATGACAATGGTCCCAAAAATGTATCAAAATTGTGCGAAGTGTCCGCCATAATGTTGCAGTCACGAAAAAAATCGCTGATCGCCGCCATTAGTAGTAAAAAAATAATAAAAATGCAATAAAAATATCCCCTATTTTGTAAACGCTATAAATTTTGCGCAAACCAATCGATAAACGCTTATTGCGATTTTTTTTTTACCAAAAATAGGTAGAAGAATACGTATCGGCCTAAACTGAGGAAAAAACAATTTTTATATATGTTTTTGGGGGATATTTATTACAGCAAAAAGTAAAAAATATTGCATTTTTTTCAAAATTGTCGCTCTATTTTTGTTTATAGCGCAAAAAATTAAAACCGCAGAGGTGATCAAATACCACCAAAAGAAAGCTCTATTTGTGGGGAAAAAAGGACGCCAATTTTGTTTGGGAGCCACGTCGCACGACCGCGCAATTGTCTGTTAAAGCGACGCTGTGCCGAATCGCAAAACCTGGCCTGGGCATTTAGCTGCCTAAAGGTCCGGGGCTTAAGTGGTTAACAACGGATGACTCATCAGCTGTCAGCAGGGTTACCTTATCCGCTGACAGCTGAATGTAAAAGAAATCAGTGCCGGCAATAAAAAATTGTGAAAAACAGCTTGGGGGTTCCCCCAATGCATTTCAGGCCCTTTCAGGTCTAGTATGGATTTTAGGGGCGTGGTGTCTCCCCCAAATTCATACCAGACCCTTAGGTGCCAATTTTTTTTTACAAAAATGGCTTGGGGTTCTATCCAAAATGTATACCAGATCCTTATCCGAGCATGCAGCTTGCACATTACATACCCGGAAGCGGCGGTGAAAATACGGTATGTACGGCAGTCTGACAACTCGGCTGAATGTCATGTTAAAAAATTTTTTTGGGGTGAACCCCCACTTTAAGAAAAACGTAGAAAGTTAGTTTTAACTTTAATTATAAAACGTATCTAGTATATTGACTGTGGGCTGGATTCAGGTAGAATTACGCATTTTTTACGGAGGCGCAGGGCAACGTTTTTGCCCTGCGCCCCCGCAATTTAAATGATCCCATAGGGGGCGGGAATCATTTAAATTAGGCGCGTTCCCGCGCCGATCGTAGAGCGCATGCTCCGTCGGGAAACTTTCCCGACGTGCATTGTGACAAATGACGTCGCAAGGACGTCATTTGCTTCAAAGTGAACGTGAATGGCGTCCAGCGCCATTCACGATTCACTTACGCAAACTACGTAAATTTCAAATTTCGCGACGCGGGAACGACGGGTATACGTAACATTGGCTGCCCCTGCTAATAGCAGGGGCAGCCTTACGCAAAAACCGCCGTACGGAAACGACGTAAATTGCGTACGCAGGGCTGGCGCAACGTTGTGAATCGGCGTTAGTATGCAATTTGCATACTATACGCTGAGCACAACGGGAACGCCACCTAGCGGCCATCGCAAGAATGCAGCCTAAGATATGCGGGCATAAGAGCCTTATGCCGCGCATATCTTAGGCTGCAGTCGGCGTAACGAGGTTCCTGAATCAGGAGCATTCGTTACGCCGGGGCAAGTAAGCAATTGCGCTGTGTAACCTATGGTTACACAGGCGCAATTGCTTCTTGAATCCAGGCCCGTCAGTCAATTTATAGTAGGCAAGTAGGCATCACTTTAGCCAGTCACGCAGACATACCAGAGTGTTTACATTTTCTGGAAGCAGACAGATGTTGCCGATACACAAAGAATTGTCTGCACAAAACTGCTTAGGACAGGAAAACGATGGTTATTTTTGCCCCCTTCCCCTGATGGAGCCTGATGCATCCTCCTGCTCCACAGATGCAAAGGTACCTCAATCCAATGGGTGCAGTTTGCTCGCATCCAGCAGGGTAAGTCTCACTGTCCAGGCTGTCCGGTGACGTCAAGAATTTTGATCGATCAAAAAAATTAATTAAGATTAATAGAGGAATTAATCTTAAATTTCCCCAGCCCTACTTATTTCCAATGGGCCAGATTCACAAAGCAGATACGACGGCGTATCTGCTGATACGCCGTCGTATCTGTTGTTCTATCTATGCGACTGATTATAGAATCAGTTACGCATAGATAGCTATAAGATCCGACAGGTGTAATTGTTTTACACTGTCGGATCTTAAGATGCAATACCGCGGCCGCCGCTGGGGGGAGTTCGCGTCGTAAACCAGCGTCGGGTATGCAAATTAGGAGTTACGGCGATCCACGACAGATTTTCGCCTTCGCTACGTCGCCGCTAGTCTAGTTTCCCGTCGCATAGTTACACTTTTTTTTTGGTGCCCTAACTTCACACAGCAAGCGTATTGCTGTGTAAAGTATGGCCGTCGTTCCCGCGTCGAAATGTAAAAAATGAACGTCGTTTGCGTAAGCCATCCGGGAATACGGAATTACGCTACGCACGTCGCCGTTCGAAAAAATTACGTCACGGCACGCAAAGCACGGCGGGAGTTAAGAAACGGAGCATGCGCAGTAGGTCCGGCGCGGGAGCGCGCCTAATTTAAATGGCACACGCCCATTTAAATTGGCCCGCCTTGCGCCAGCGTAGGTTTTCATTGCAAGTGCTCTGTGAATCAGGCACTTGCGATGAAAACTTGCGGCGGTGTAACGTATCTACGATACGTTACGCCACCGCAATTCTACGTGAATCTGGCCCAATGTTCTTATCGTATTTCCACCAGATGGAAGACATGTCAGGAATATTGCTGATAAACACATTGTTATCTCTCCAGATGGTGAAACAGATGACGACATTGCTTCCAGTTCTTCAGAGGAAGCCCCCCTTACCCCAGATCTCCATCCAGGTCTTCACACCACTGATCTGTTATCTGATCCCTCCACACATGGTAGATTTCTTCCTGACTGCTCACCACCTGTCGCCTTTCATACTCCTCATAGAGTAAGTAAAACCCGATTTATGGGAGGAACAAACATGATCACCCATCGACCAGCTGGGGAAATGCCTTATTCATGTACTGAATGTGGGAAATATTTTCCTTGGAAAGCACTCCTTATTAGACACCAGAGAACCCACACCGGAGAGAAGCCATTCTCATGTTCTGTATGTGGCAAATGTTTCGCCCAGAAATCCATCCTCGTCCGGCACGAAAAGGTTCACGTAGACGAGAAGCCATTCTCCTGTTCGGAATGCGGAAAGTGCTTCCGGCAGAAGTCTGACCTCGCTATACACGAAAGGGTTCACACTGCCGAGAAGCCGTTTTCCTGTCCCGAATGTGGTCAGTGTTTTACGCAGAGGGGAAATCTAATGTCGCACCTGAGGAGGCACACCGGGGTGAAGCCCTTTTCCTGTTCTGAATGTGGGAAATGTTTCTCGTGGAAAATGCTTCTGATAAAACACCAACGGATGCACACGGGAGAGAAGCCCTATTGCTGCTCGGTATGTGGGAAATGCTTTACTGATAAGGCAAATCTTCTGCAGCATGAACGAATTCACACCGGTGACTACCCGTACACCTGTCCACACTGTGGGAGAGGCTTTGCCCATAAATCGAGCCTGGTCCGACATGAGAGGGTCCACATGGGCGATCAGCCATGTTCATAAAGGAAGGATCCCCTTTTCGATGTGTATTGATTGCAATAAGACAGGGCTCGACAAATCCCGGTCACCAGGTCGCCATGGCGACTAGAAATAGGGTCCTGGCGACTTTTTTTTGTGAGCTGGAGCCATCTGGTGGTGAGCCGTTGGTATTACAAGTTATTACCACCATATGTGAGCTGGCGCCATCTGGTGGTGGCCGTTGGTATTACAAGTTAAGCATTACAAGTTAAACAGCAATTCTAATGTAATTTTTCACTATTTTCACTGCCATCTTCTTCCCTCTAATTAGAACCCCCAAACATTATATATATTTTTTATCCTAACACCCTAGAGAATAAAATGGCGATCGTTGCAATACTTTCTGTCACGCCGTATTTGCGCAGCGGTCTTACAAGCGCACTTTTTTGGGGAAAAAAATTACACTTTTTTTTTTAATTAAAAAATAAGACAACAGTAAAGTTATCCCCATTTTTTTAAATATTATGAAAGATAATGTTACGCCGAGTAAATTGATACCCAACATGTCACGCTTCAAAATGACGTCTGCTCGTGGAATGGCGACAAACTTTTACCCTTTAAAATCTTCATAGGCGACGTTTAAAAAATTCTACAGGTTGCATGTTTTGAGTTACAGAGGAGCGCGGGCGCTGCTCACGTATGCGTTCGCTTCTGCGCGCAAGCTCGTCGGGACGGGGCGCGTTTTCTGGCTCCTAACTTTTTGAGCTGGCTCCTAGATTCCAAGCAAATTTGTCAACCCCTGCAATAAGATATTTGTTCAAGTGTCAGGATAAGGCATCTGAATAAAGCTACGTATAGATTTCTAGATATAAACAGCGGGGTAGGTTCACGTAGCTGCGCGCCTAGTTACGGCGGCGCAGCGTATTGTATTTACGCTACGCCGCAACTTACAGGAGCAAGTGCAGTATTCACAAAGCACTTGCTCCGTAAGTTGCGGCGGCGTAGCGTAAATGGGGCCGGCGTAAGCCCGCGGAATTCAAATGTGGAAGGGGGGCGTTTTTAATGCTAATGTATTATGACCTGACGTGATTTACGAACGGCGCATGCGCCATCCGTGTACATATCCCAGTGTGCATTGCTCTCAAGTACGCCGCAACGACGTATTGGTTTTGACGTGAACGTAAATTACGTCCAGCCCTATTCGCGAACGACTTACGCAAATGACGTAAAAAATTAAAATTTCGAAGCGGAACGACGTCCATACTTAACATTGGCTGCGCCTCCTAATAGCAGGAGCAACGTTACGCTGAAAAAGCCTTAACGACGTAAAAAACTACCGCCGGGCGCACGTACGTTTGTGAATCGGCGTAACTAGGTAATTTGCATAATCTACGCCGAAAACTACGGGAGCGCCACCTAGCGGCCAGCGTGAGAATGCACCCTAAGATACGACGGCGTAAGAGACTTATGCCAGTCGTATCTTAGGCTAATGTCGGCGTATCTTGCTTTCTGAATACAGAAAGAAGATACGCCGGCGCAGATTTGAATGTACGCAGCGTATCTATAGATACACAGGCGTAAATTCTCTCTGAATCTACCCCATTGACACTTGTTTGGGCTGAGCATGCATGTTTCACACTTAGTACGCCTTATCGCAGGAGAACAGGAATGAAAGGCCAGGAAATAAAGTTTGGGCATCCCATTCTTTTTCAATCAGTGATTAAACCAGAAGGTATCACTTGGCCAGTGACTAATGCTGGCCATACACTATATGAAAAATTGTCCGAAAATCGGTCGTTCAGACAGTTCGTTCGTTTTTCGAACAGTAAGGGGCAGATCCACAAAGATCTGCCCCGGCGCATCGTATCCGAGATACGCTACGCCGCCGTACCTTACCTGGCTTTGGTTCTAATCCATAAAGATTTTGCGCAGTAAGTTACAGCGGCGTAGTGTATCTCAAACGGCGTAAGGGCGCGGAATTCAAATTGGGCGGGTAGGGGGCGTGTTTCATTTAAATGAAGCACGTCCCCGCGCCGAACGAACTGCGCATGCGCCGTCCCTAAATTTCCCACCGTGCATTGCGCTAAATGACGTCGCAAGGACGTCATTGGTTTTGACCTGGACGGAAATTACGTCCATTCCGATTAACGAACGACTTGCGCAAAAAATGGATGACCCCAGAAGAGGAGAAACAGGGCTGCTCTGTGTAAAACCATTGCACAGAACAGGTAAGTATGGCATGTTCATAATCACTTTAAGATGCATTCCCACTATTTGCAACAATAAAACGATGAATGCGTAAATGACCAGCTCTTATTGTATTACCTTCTGTAGATACTTAGCACTGAAAAATAGACCTAATAAATTCAAAAAGAATTTGTAAAATGGTGTCTGGTATTTTCTTTATGACCGATAGATAACACTGGTACCTTCCTCTTGGACACAAGGTGTAATAAGTGGCCAATACCGGTTAGTAGGTGGGCACATAGGATTGGATGAGGTGGGCCAAGGATCAACATGTGGTTAATTTTTGTAAAATGGCGACTAAAAACATGAATGCATCATACATATTATTCTAGAGAGAGTAAAACTGGATAATACAATGGTAGAGAAAGGCATGGGTATGAAAATCTTATGCCCTGTACCCATGACCGGTTTTCCTGACATGCCAAAACCCGACAATTTACCCAACGTGATTCCTCTTAAGCCTGCCATGCATACACACGTTGCCCTGCCCATGCCTTATATCAAGACATCACTTGTATATCAAAACAAAATGGCCCGGATTCAGGTAGTATTGCGCATTATTTACGGAGGCGCAGGGCAAAGTTTTTGCCCTGCGCCCCCGCAAATTTGCTCCGCTGCCCTTGATTCACGGAGCAGAAGCTCCGTAAATTGCACGGGCGCGCTGGGAAAATGCCCAGCGCAAGAGCACGCAATTTAAATGATCCAGTAAGGGGCGGGAATCATTTAAATTAGGCGCGTTCCCGCGCCGATCGTAGAGCGCATGCTCCGTCGGGAAACTTTCCCGACGTGCATTGCGGCAAATGACGTCGCAAGGACGTCATTTGCTTCAAAGTGAACGTGAATGGCGTCCAGCGCCATTCACGATGCACTTACGCAAAGTAGGTCAAATTCAAATTTCGCGAGAACGACGGGTATACGTAGCAGGGGCAGCCTTGCGCGAAAACCGCCGTACGTAAACGACGTAAATTGCATACGCAGGGCTCGCGCAACGTTGTGAATCGGTGTTAGTATGCAATTTGCATACTATACACTGAGCACAACGGGAACGCCACCTAGCGGCCACCGAAAGAATGCAGCCTAAGATATGCGGGCATAAGAGCCTTATGCCGCGCAGATCTTAGGCTGCAGTCGGCGTAACAAGGTTCCTGAATCAGGAGCATTCGTTACGCCGGGGCAAGTAAGCAATTGCGCTGTGTAACCTATGGTTACACAGGCGCAATTGCTTCTTGAATCTACCCCAATGTATTTAAAATTGTTGCTTGTTTTGCAAAATGCTCTAAAACCAAGTTAGTCTTGAACCAAGGTTTTACTGTACACCAGGCATGTCCAAAGTCTGGCCCGGGGGCCAAATGTGGCCCCCCTGTTGATTTAATATGGCCCCCCTGGGGATTTGGATATATATATATACATATTTTTTGTGGCCCGCAGGGCCACAAAAGATATGTACTATATTTATTGGCACTGCCTTGGAGGGGGCAGGACAAGCGCCGTTAAATTACATGAAGAGAATCTCCTGTTTACTCAGCAGCGTCTCTATTGGAAGTCCCGTCTCCTGGGATGCCATTGGACGACTGTTCTGTCTATCATAGGAGGCGGGACTTTGTATTAAAGAGGCCACAGGGTAAACAAGAGATTCTCCTGCTTGTAATCTGTCAGCACTCGTCCAGCCCCCCTCCCTCTGCCTTCCGAGGCTGAAGATGGGCATCATTCAGGCTGCACTGATGGCAATGATAAGGCTGCATTCATGGCACATGTGAAGCTGCATTTATGGCACGTGAGGCTGCATTGGTTGCAATGGTAAGGCTGCATTCATGGCACATGTAAGGCTGCATTTATGGCACATGTGAGGCTGCATTGTTTGCAATGGTGAGGTTGCAATGGTAAGGCTGCATTGGTTGCAATGGTAAGGCTGCATTCATGGCTATGGTGAGGCTGCATTCATGGCAATGGTAAGCCCGTGCGTGTTATATGTCGATAAATACGGTATATCCAAATAACACTCCCAAGCTCATCCTTAGTCCTGAGCAGCGCTCTGGGATTCGTTGGGGCCACAAATAAAATATATACAGTGTATCCAAATAACACGCCCAAGCTCATCTCTTCACCACACACAGCCACAAAGGCAAGAGAATTCTTGTTGGGCAGAGTATTAGTGCTCAGACGAACACACTTGGACCGAATTTTAATGGTTCAAAGATTGTCAGGCAAAATAGTCGGCCCTCACGCATGTTCACCTAATCAAATCTGGCCCTCTTTGAAAAAAGTTTGGACACCCCTGCTGTACACTGTTAATTTATGTATGTGTAGCGCCTGGTTACTTTGAAGTACCGGTGCTATTTAAATTTAAAGGGAGATCAGATTGTAGTTGATCCAAATTGTTATGCTTAAAACAGGGTCTCTGTCTCAGCTTGGCTGTGCTGTGGGCTCATTCTGTTGTGCTGGGGTGTTCTTCCCACCCCTGTGCAGTAGATGGCAGCAGTGGAGTCAAGGTTTGGGTGCTCTTCCCCAGCCGCCAATCAGGAAGGTGTAGCTTCGCTGTGCATGCTGGGGGAGGGTATTTATGGGGCAGACGCCATTGGTTCTGGGTCTTCTTCGTCCAGTGTGGCACCCACCTTTAGGGTGGCCACATCACGGCGCCCCTGCGTTATGACCTACCTGGCCGGGGCGTGCGTGCCACGCGGTGTTCCTGGTTCTGGGGCCATGTTTTCTCGGAACATCTGAGCAGCGACGGGGACCCAGTGAGCGACTGGGTTCTCACCTTTGAGGATCCCAAGCGGTAGTGCTGTTAGGTGGGGAGTCCGTCTGAGGAGCGCCAAAAGGGCTTCGACCAACCACCGGGGATCAAGGTAGCCGGACACTGAAGGATTGATCACCTGTCAGTCGGTACTTGGGCGACGTTAAGAAGGAGATCCAGGCGTAATTCACCTAAGGAGGATTGCCTCAGTAACTACAATCAGAGAGGGCCTGTGGCAGAGGTGTCTCCCTGACGTTCATTCAGGAGACACTTGTTGCGGACATTCTTTTACTATTGCTATATACACCATTCACCCCTAGGAATTCTGAAGAGCCACGAGGTAAATGTGCCACCGAAAACCAGCAGCTCATCCGGGGGTAATGCTACATATGCATTTCCTGTCTCTGTGAGGTTGGGTTTGAAAACCCCAGAGGAAGGAAGTAGATAGGGAGATTTTTGGAGACCTGGGCCCGGATTCGGAAAGAATCGCCTATCTTTAGGCGGGCGTAGCGCATCTCATATGCGCTACGCCGCCGTAACTTAGTCAGGCGAGTAGTGTATTCAGAAAGAAGTTGCGCCCGAAGTTACGGCGGCGTAGCGTATATGGGCCGGCGTAAGCCCGCCTAATTCAAAGTAGGCTGGTAGGGGGCGTGTTGTATGGTAATGAATCGTGACCCCACGTAAATGATGCACCTAACGAACGGCGCATGCTCAGTATCACGTCGAATTTTGTCCGTAAATTACGCCGGCTCAATGCTTAGTCGACGTGAACGTAACCTACGCCCATCCCCATTCACGGACGACTTACGTAAACGACGTAAAATACGATGCTGTTCCGACGTCCATACCTAACATGACTTACCCCCTTTATGAGGGGTAAAGTTACGCCGGTCGTACGCCTTACGTAAACAGCGTATTTTAATACGCCGGGCGCAAGTACGTTTGTGAATCGGCGTATCTAGCTCATTTGCATATTCAACGTGGAAATCAACGGAAGCGCCACCTAGCGACCAGTGTAAATATGCACCCCAAGATACGACGGCGTAGGAGACTTACGCCGCTCGTATCTTGGCCAAATCTATGCGAAAATTATTCTAAGAATCAGGCGCATAGATACGACAGCGCACATTTGGACTTACAACGGCGTACGTGGAGATATGCCGTCGTAAGTCCTTTGTGAATCCGGGCCCATATGACCATACAGGAGCTGCTGCTTTATTTTATCCAGGTCAGAAGATGGAGGAGGGATTTTCCCATCACCGCCGATCTTGTCTTCACGTCTCAAACATAGACGACGCCACATCCCAATCAGCCTCGGGGCCCTGTAACTGAACTTTGCTGCAACATTCATCTGGAGGTATTCTTATTAGAGGAGATATGAAAAAACAGACGCACATACTCACCTGTGTGGCTGCAGCATTGGTCTAAACCAGTGGCGGCTGGTGCTCAGATTTTTTTTTGGGGAAAACAAACCCAAATCAAACGCAGGTACTGTGCCATCAAACGCAGCCACTGTACCCATCAATTGCCGCCAGTGTGCCCCATAAAATGCTGTCAGTGTGCCCATCAATTGCTGCTACTGTGCCCCATCAAATGCTGCCAGTGTGTCGATCAATTGGCGCTACTGTGCCCCATCAAATGCTGCCTGAGTGCCGATCAATTGGCGCTACTGTGCCCCATCAGATGCTGCCTGCACTTACCTGTCTCGGAGCCGGTCAGCGACGGTCTCCTGCATGTCCTCCATGTCTTCTTCCGTCCTCTTTCAGGCATCCAATCACAGCGCCTGACGTTTCAGCCAATCAGGTGACCGGTAACAGACTGATTGGCTGAGAGGCAGATTCAGTGGCCTAGATTCAAGAAGCAATTGCGTCTGCGTAACCATAGTTACGCAGCGCAATTGCTTACTTGCGCCGGCGTTACGAATGCTCCTGATTCAGGAACCTCGTTACGCCGACGGCAGCCTAAGAAATGACTGGCATAAGGCTCCTTATGCAGTCATATCGTAGGCTGCATTCTTACGTTGGCCGCTAGGTGGCGTTCCCGTTGTGGTCAGCGTATAGTATGCAAATTGCATACTAACGCCGATTCACAACCCTACGCGAGCCCTGCGTACGTAGTTTGCGTACGTCGGGTTTCGAGTAAGGCTGCTCCTGCTAATAGCAGGGGCAGCCAATGTTACGTATACCCGTCGTTCCTGCGTCGCGAAGTTTAAATTTTACGTCGTTTGCGTAAGTGAATCGTGAATGGTGCTGGACGCCATTCACGTTCACTTTGAAGCAAATGACATCCTTGCGACGTCATTTGCCGCAATGCACGTCGGGAAAGTTTCCCGACGGAGCATGCGCACTACGTTTGGCGCGGGAACGCGCCTAATTTAAATGAGCCACGCCCCCTACGGGATCATTTAAATTGCGCGCGCTTACGCCGGGCATTTTGCCGGAGCGCCCACGCAATTTACGGAGCTACTGCTCCGTGAATCGAGGGTAGTGCAGATAATTTGCGGGGGCGCAGGGCAAAAACGGTGTCCTGCGCCTACGTAAAAACTGCGCAAATCTTACTGAATCTACCCCAGTTTTAGCAAAGTGAATTCCTTTGAACAGCGAATGCCCAGCATGGCACCCACTGTTTACTTTTTTGAGTGCCTTGTAGAGCCTATGGCTCTAATTAGGTGCTTCCAGAAAACACCCCAGCTGGTGTAATTCAGGTGCCCTGTGCCCGAAAAGGGGCCGGACACCTGAATAGGGAGTGTCAGCAGCAACCATAGATGGATTCATGCAATGCATGAATCTATCTATGGTAATAGAGCGGTGCAGGAGAAAGGGGGCAGCGCTCCTGCGCCCTTTATGGAAGCACTGCCACTGGTCTGATCTGATGCTGCAGCTGTCCCCTTGCCAGCCCTAAGACCGAGAACTGAGCGATTATGTGACCACTGATCACTCAGCTCTTGTTCTTCACTGAACATACAACACTGTCAGCCACCAGCTCTTTGTTCTGCCGCTCCAGCGCTCTGCAGGAGGTGGGAGTGGCTGGCTCAGGCTCTCAGTGGCCCGCTTCTGGGTGGATCCCGACCACCTAGTCACAGGAAGGCAGAAATACTTTTACTGCTAGGTCTGTACGGCATATGGACCTGACATTCCTCTTCTGCTATAAGCTTATAGTTACTCCAGGGACCATGAGCTTATAGAGGAACTGTTCAGCAGACTCTGCTGAAAAAAACAATGACAATATATTAATCAGATCAAAAGCAATCTGTAAAAAAATATATAAAAATAAAATTGTGCCCGTTAAAAATAAATTACATATATATATTAGTGCTGTCAAGCGATTAAAATTTCTAATCGCGATTAATCGCATTAATGTCATAGTTAACTCACGATTAATCGCGCGATTAAGGAGGTTCACCCTTTAAAACATTTTTTTTTTGTTTTCTTATTTATTTTATTTTTTTTTATAATATTAAATTGTGTTTTTTTATTTTTTTACATTTTGATCACTTTTATTGCTGTCACAAGGAATGTAAACATCCCTTGTGACAGCAATAGGTGGTGACAGGTACTCTTTATGGAGGGATCGGGGTCTAAAAGACCTCCGAGCCCTCCTTTGCACTTCAAAGTATTCAGATCGCCGAAAACGGCGATTCTGAATACTGTGTACCTTTTTAAATCCGGCGCCATTGGCAGCCGAGAAACCCGGAAGTGACGTCATGACGTCGCTTCCGTGGTTTCAATGCGGACACTGAATCAAAGCCGTTTACGGCTTAGTGTCAGTCTCCCCCTGAACACAGAACGCGGCGGATCTAGGATCGGGTCTCCCGGTGGGACGGGAGGCCCGGTCAGAGCGGCGAAAGGCGGCGGGAGGGGGGGGATGTCCCCTCCCGCTCCTCCGGCATAACAACCGAGCGGCTTTTAGCCGCATCGGTTGTTATGTTTGGATAGCCGATCGCCCGCTCTAAACAACGGTACCGGGATGATCCCTGCGGCTGCAGGCATCATCCCGGTATAACCCCCGAACGCCGAGGACGCACATATGCGTCCCGTCGGCGTGAAAGGGTTAAGAGGTACGTGCTGACAAAAAAAAAATGTTTTAAAGGGTGAACCTCGTTAATCGCGCGATAAAAAAATTGACGGCGTTAAAATGGGTTTGTGTTAACGCCGTTAATAACGCGTTTAACTGACAGCACTAATTTTATATATATATATATATATATATATATATATATATATATATATATAAAAACTAAACCATACCACCCCTTTCACCCGGGTGGACCGATGGTGTCCACCTATCCGGTTTTTGTGAATTTTTGGGGGAACTCCACGCCATTTTTTTTTTAAATTTGGGGTGGAGTTCCCTTTAAATACACACCAGACCTGAAGGGTCTGGAATGGATATTTGGGGGGAACCCCACGTCATTTTTTTTTAAATTGACGGCGGGGGTTCCCCTTAATATCGATTCCAAACCTGTAATGGAATTTGGGGGGACTCCCATGCTATTTTTTTTTTTTTTTAATGAATGAATTCGCTCTGAATTGCCAGAGCCGACAATTCATTATAGCCGCAAGTCTGGTTTTAAAAGACTTTTTTTCCTTTCAGAAATGACACTTTGTGCAGGGACAGTTCTATGTACGGGAAACATGCGCTATTTCACATGCTAACTTTACATAGGATGCATTAAGGTGAAAAACATTTACCTTTACAACCCCTTTAAGAAAAGGCTTCCAGCTTGTCACTCTACCCCACAGCCCAGACACATGAAGAATACGAGAGATTGTTGTCACATGTACCACATAGCCAGTACTTGCCAGATATTCCTGTAGGCCTCTTGGCAGCCTCCTTGATCAGTTTTATTCTTGTCTTTTCATCAATTTTGGAAGTCTAGTTCTTGGTGATGTAGTGACATATTTTATTATCTTCTGCACTTGATGATGACTGTCTTCACCGTGTTCCATGGTATGGCTAATGCCTTGGAAAAAAAATTTGTACCCTTCTCCTGACTGATACCTTTTAGCAATGAAATCCCTCTGATGCTTTGGAAGCTCTCTGCGGACCATGGCTTTTCCTATAAGATGCGACTAAGAAAATGTCAGGAAAGACCTACTAGAACAGCAGAACTTTATTTTGGGTTATTCAGAGGCACTTTAAACGATGGCAGGTGGGCACTGACTCCTATTTAACATGAGTTTGAATGTGGTTGCTTAATTCTGAACACCCCCAGTTAAAAGAGGGTGGGCACACTTATGCAATCACATTATTATTTTTTTTACTTCCTCCTTTTAAAAGATTTCAGTTTATTTTTCAATTGCTTATTCACATTAAAGGTGGAAAAAGTTCTGAAATTATTTACTCGTCTCATTTTTTTTTACATCACAGAAACCTGACATTTTAAAAGGGGAGTGTAGACTTTTTGGCCTGGATTCACATACATCGGCGCATAGTTATGCCGGCGTATCGTATCGAATATATACGCCGACGTAGCGCAGAGCGGCGAGCACAGTATTCACAAAGCAAATGCGCTCTACGTTGCGCCGGCGTAACGTAAATTCCTAGGCGTAAGCCGGCCTAATTCAAAGTAGGTGGAAGTGGGCGTGATCAATTTAAATGAAGCGTGACCCCATGCAAATGATGGGCCGACCGAACGGCGCATGCGCCGTCCCGTGGACGCAACCCAGTGCGCATGCTCAGAATCACGTCGAAAATACTCCCT
The DNA here is from genome assembly GCF_905171775.1 of Rana temporaria. Taxonomy (NCBI): domain Eukaryota; kingdom Metazoa; phylum Chordata; class Amphibia; order Anura; family Ranidae; genus Rana; species Rana temporaria. Next base: position 166,686,779 of record NC_053496.1, read on the forward strand.
AAGATACGTCGAATCACTGCCTACGACGTGAACGTAACCTACGCCCATCCCTATTCACGTACTACTACGTAAACGACGTAAAATACGACGGCTGTTCCCTGGTCCATACCTTAACATGACTTACACCTGCTTTATGAGGCTTAACTTTACGCCGGACGTACGACTTACGCAAACCGCGTATATGAATGCGCCGGGCGCAAGTACGTTCGTGAATTGGCGTATCTCCCTCATTTGCATATTCAAATCGTAAATCAATGGAAGCGCCCCTTGCGGCCAGCGTAAATATGCGCCCACGATTCAACGGCGTAGACAAGTTACGTCGGTCGTAGGAAGCCTATTTTCAGGCGTATGTAGTTCTGTGGGCACGGCGCACAGATACGACGGCGCACATTTACACTTACGCAGCGTATCTCGAGATACGTCGGCGTAAGTGCTACGTGAATCCGGGCCTTTATATCCACTGTAGAGCCTACCTCATCCCCTGTCTGGAAGACATCCAGCATCATCTAGCTCTTTTGCCTCCCCAACCTGTCTATCCTAGCCCTCCCCCTTTCATTTATTGGACTTCTTTTAACCATAGAGTCTCCGCATTCTAATATCTGCATAATGTCTTCCAAAACCCAGCCCACTGCCTGCTTTAGGGCTGAGGGCTTTTATGAGGAGTACTGAGTGAGGGAGCTGTGATGTTTTCAGGAAGCTACTGTATGTACAGGGCTGGTGCAAGGATTCTTTACACCCTAGGCGAAACCTTAATTTGCCGCACCCCCCCATTGGCTCCATCCCTTTGTCCTGCCCATGTATACCCCACCTTTTTAATAAGGCGCCCGTCAATGCAGCCTCACCTGCGCCCATCAATGCAGCCTCACCAGCGCCCATCAATGCAGCCTCACCAGCCCCCATCAATGCAGCCTCACCAGCGCCCACCAATGCAGCCTCACCAGCCCCCATCAATGCAGCCTTTTATGATCATGCAACACTATACCCAAATGAATATTATGTAATTTTCCCCCGAAAATAGAGCTTTCTTTTGGTGGCATTCGATCACCTGCGTTTTTTTTTTTTTGTTGCGCTATAAAGAAAACAAGACAGACAATTTTGAAAAAAACAAACAATATTTTTTACTTTCTGCTATAAAACATATCTAATAAAAAAATTGAATTTCTTCATAAACTTAGTACTCTGATAGATATTTTTGGTAACAAAAATCCCAATAAGCGTATATTGATTGATTTGCTCACAAGTTATAGCGTCTGCAAACTATGGGAATTTTTTTTTTTTTTTTTACTAGTAATGGTGGCAATCAGCAATTTATAGCAGGACTGCGATATTGCAGTAGACATTGTGGCCCGGATTTAACGTAGAATGGCGTATCTTTGTGCGGGCGTAACGTATCCTATTTACGTTACGCCTCCGCAACTTTGACAGGCAAGTGCCGTATTCTCAAACCAAAGTTGCAGCGGCGTAGCGTAAATAGGCCGGCGTAAGCCCGCCTAATTCAAATGTGGTAGATGCGGGCGTGTGTTATGTAAATTTACTGTGACCCCGCGTAAATGACGCTTTTTACGAACGGCGCATGCGCCGTCCGTGAAAGTATCCTAGTGCGCATGCTCCAAATGAACCCGCAAGAAGCCAATGCTTTCGACGTGAACGTAAATGACGCCCAGCCCTATTCGCGAACGCCTTACGCAAACAACGTAAAATTTTCAAACTTCGACGCGGGAACGACGTCCATACTTAACATTGGTACGCCGCATCTACGCCTCATATAGCTTTACGCCGGGAAAAGCCTAACGTAAACGTGTACTGCATCGGCCGGGCGTACGTTCGTGAATTCGCGTACCTAGCTGATTTACATATTTCTAGGCGTAAATCAGCGTACACGCCCCTAGCGGCCAGCGTAAATATGCAGTTAAGATACGACGGCGTAAGAGACGGTCGGATCTAATACAAATCTATGCGTAACTGATTCTAAGAATCAGGCGCATAGATACGACGGCTCGGACTCAGAGTTACGACGGCTTATCTGGAGATACGCCGGCATAACTCGTACGAGAATCCGGGCCTGTGACACCAACACTTTTTGGGTGACACTAATACAGTGATTAGTGCTAAAAATATGCACTCACACTGTTCTAATGACACTGGCTGGGATGGGGTTAACACCAGGGGCAATCAAAGGGTTTACTGCGTGCCTAGCCAGTGTTTTACTATACCGTTTGAGGGGCTTTTACTATGGCAAGAGATGGAATTTATTCTTTGCTTTGCAGGGACACAAACCTCATCCCTTCCCTCCTGTCAGAACTACGATCTGCCTTGTTTACATGTCTCTGTCTGATCATCTCTCTTATGATGTTTCTGTGTCCCTGTCTGATGATCGGCTGGTGCCAGCCCACATCGAGTACCCGGTATCCGCCGATTCACAGTGGAAGCGAGCCGCTGGCGGCACGCATGAGCTCCCCTTACCTGGAAGTGTCGGATCATATATATACCATATTTATCGGGGTATTGCGCGCTCCGGCCTATAGCGCGCACCCCTAAAGTGGACCCGACATTCCTGTAAAAAAAGATTTTTGTACTTACAGTTTTGGTGTCTTGTGCAGCGGCCTCGTCGGGTCCGGCGTCCGTCTGCGGCTTCGGGTGTCCTCTTCGTCGGGTCCGGCGTCCTTCTGCGGCGTCCTCCCCGCGCCGAATTTGAATACTGCCCCGGCATATACCGAGCGCAGTACACTCGCGTATAGTTGTCAATGCTCGGCTACTCTCGCGCTCACGTCCTGTACGTCAGCGCGAGAGGAGCCGAGCCTGCCCGACTATACACGAGTGTACTGCGCTCGGTATATGCCGGCGCAGTATTCAAACTCGGCGCGGGTATCGGCGTATATCGCGCACCCACGATTTTGCCCTGATTTTCAGGGCAAAAAAGTGCGCGGTATACGCCGATAAATACGGTATATATATATATATATATATGTGTGTAATCCGGCGCACAGCTTCCGCCCTGTAGCAGTAAAACTGCTATAGGGGGGGATGGAAAGGGGTTAAAAAAAAAAAAACAACATGTACTTAAAGCGGAGCTCCACCCAAAAGGGGAAGTTCTGCTTTAAGGCCTTCTCAACAACACCACCCCCCTCCTCTTCTTCACAAGGTAACTGTTTTTTTAATGGGGGGAAGCGGGTCCCTGATTTTGATAGGTACCCACTACGACTTCTGCTCAAATCGGCCATGCCCATTCTTCTCTCCCCCCTACCTCCCTGCAGTCATCTGGGACATGTCACAGGTCCCAGAAGACCGAGGAACCATCCACAGTAGCAGAGTGGTTCATGCATGTGCTGTGGGCACTCGGCTGTGAAGCCGCAAGCTGTCACAGCCGGGTGCCCACAGTTGAGATGCTGGCACCGGGTAAAGACCAAGAGAAGGGACGGCTCAGGTGAGCACATCGCTGGATCCTGGGACAGCTGAGTGTGTGTTTATTAAAAGTCAGCAGCTACAGTTTTTGTAGCTGCTGACTTTTACTATTAGCGCACTTACCTGTCCAGGGATCACCCAAGCCGAGTCTTGTCGGGTGCTGGTTTCCTACTACACATGCATGAATCGTGCTGCGCTTTCTCAATAGGCTGGCTGCGGTGAGGGCCAAACTTCTGGTGGAGTTCACCACAGTGAAATCGGCAGGAAGTGGGAGCTGGTACCAGTCAAAATCAGGCACCCGCTCCCTCCCACAAGGTGCCAAATGTGACACCGGAGGGAGGGGAGGCAGACAAGCGGAGCTTCCTCTTTTGGGTGAAGCTCCGCTTTAAAGCGGAGGTTCACCCTAATAACATGTATATCTGACCAACTCCCTTATATTCGTAACAAGTACTGTCCGCAATTCGTTTTTTTTTTTTTATGCTTTACGTACCTTGTAATCCATTTTTTCAATCTACTTCTCCCCGCGGGAGTAGGCGTTTCTATGCCTAGGGGGATTGTCATCTGGGAGGTCGCCCAGATGATTGACGTCGGTTCCCCCCGTCGGATAAGGCCCCGCCCCCTGTATTGCGTAGGCGCGCACGGGGTTTCCGAAAGAAGCCGAACATGCAGAGTGCAGGCGCCGTATAGAGCCGACTCTATTTCTTTTTCGGAAGCCCCGTAACTCGTGCGCGCCTACGCAATACGGGGGGCGGGGCCTTATCTGCCGGGGCGAACAGACGTCAATCATCTGGGCAACCTCCCAGATGACAATCCCCCTAGGCATAGAAACGCTGCGTCCCATGCTGTAGCGCAATTTGCTCATTTTTAACCTTCCTTTTTTATACAATAAATTTACCATCGGTATCTACGTACTTCACCATTGTGGCATCTATTTTTTCACTCCATTCTCTGGTCTGATCCCTGAGACACACGGACATCCGGATCCCAGGACCTCCAAATGTTCCAGGACACCATAAGGAGTGGCGTTGATCTAATAGAAGGAGGAACCCATTGCCACATGCACATATACCATTGGATAAAGGCTCTTCTCTGAGATACACAGATACACAGATTCCAGGACCTTCAACGCTACGGGTCACCATAGGAACGCATCCAGGAGTGGCGGGGCGCTGACCTAACAGAAGGAGGAATCCCTTGCCCTATGCGTACACACCATTGGTTGAAGGTAAGGGCAATAGGAGATAAATTATTGGATTCAAAGACCTTGTCTAGATGATCCATCCTCTTAATCTGCTCCTCAAGATTATCCATTTGCCATCTCATTGATAGACTTTACACTCAGTGGCCTGGATTCAAGAAGCAATTGCGCCTGTGTAACCATAGATACGCAGCGCAATTGCTTACTTGCCCCGGCGTAACGAATGCTCCTGATTCAGGAACCTCGTTACGCCGACTGCAGCCTATGATATGCGCGGCATAAGGCTCTTATGCCCGCATATCTTAGGCTGCATTCTTGCGATGGCCGCTAGGTGGCGTTCCCGTTGTGCTCAGCGTATAGTATGCAAATTGCATACTAACGCCAATTCACAACGTTGCGCGAGCCCTGCGTACGCAATTTAGGTTGTTTCCGTACGGCGGTTTTTACGTAAGGCTGCCCCTGCTATTAGCAGGGGCAGCCAATGTTACGTATACCCGTCGTTCCCGCGTCGCGAAATTTGAAATTTACGTAGTTTGCGTAAGTGAATCGTGAATGGCGCTGGACGCCATTCACGTTCACTTTGAAGCAAATGACGTCCTTGCGACGTCATTTGCCGCAATGCACGTCGGGAAAGTTTCCCGACGGAGCATGCGCTCTACGATCCGGCCGGTAAAGGCGCCTAATTTAAATGATTCCCGCCCCCTACGGGATCATTTAAATTGCGCACGCTTGCACCGGGCATTTTGCCGGCGCGCCCACGCAATTTACGGAGCTACTGCTCTGTGAATCAAGGGCAGCGCAGCAAATTTGCGGGGGCGCAGGGCAAAAACGTTGCCCTGCGCCTCCGTAAAAAATGCGCAATTCTACCTGAATCCAGCCCAGTGTTTTTTTGTTTGCAGTGGGACAGTCACCATTTTTGTTTTGTTTTGGGCTCTCCTAGCCCAATCTTCATTACAGGTCACAGTGTGTTGGCTATTCAGCCATTATGTGCATTACACTTATATTTTAGCGCTTATCATTTTTTATATATTTTTATGCTATTGGTTTTGTGCACCTACAGATTAAGCAGCTTTAATATTTATTCTTCTTTTTTCACGTATTCACTTAATAATTGGTCTCCATTTATTATACAACATACATCTACTTGGCTCACATTTCAACACTCACAGTAGCGCAATAGACCACCCACTTTTCATAGAAACGCCTACTCCCGCGGGGAGAAGTAAATTGAAAAACATGGATAACAAGGTACGTACAGCATAAAAAAAAAACTAATTGCGGACAGTACTTGTTACGAATATAAGGGAGTTGGTCAGATATACATGCTATTAGGGTAAAGCTCCGCTTTAAGTATTCAGACCCTTTATTCAGTACTTTGTTGAATCACCTTTGGCAGCAATTGCAGCCTTGAGTCTTTTTGGGGTTTGACACAAGCTTTGCACACCTGGATTGCTTAGCTGTGTGCTTAGAATCATTCTCATGTTGGAATGTGAACCTTCATTACAGTCTAAGGTCCTTAGAGATGTGGAACAGGTTTTCATTGAGGATATCTCTGTACATTGCTCCATTCCTTCAACCCTTACTAGTCTACCAGTCCCTGCTGCTGAAAAACACCCCCACAGCATGATGCTGCCATCACCATGCTTCACTGTTGGAATGGTATTGGGCAGGTGATGGGTAGCGCTGAAGGGGTTAAGTGTGTCCTAGGGAGTGATTCTAACTGTCAGGGGGGCGTGGCTACGAGTGACACGTGAACCTTCATTACAGTCTAAGGTCCTTAGAGATGTGGAACAGGTTTTCATTGAGGATATCTCTGTACATTGCTCCATTCCTTCAACCCTTACTAGTCTACCAGTCCCTGCTGCTGAAAAACACCCCCACAGCATGATGCTGCCATCACCATGCTTCACTGTTGGAATGGTATTGGGCAGGTGATAGGTAGCGCTGAAGGGGTTAAGTGTGTCCTAAGGAGTGATTCTAACTGTCAGGGGGGCGTGGCTACGAGTGACACGTCACTGATAACTGCTCCCGATGAGAGGGAGCATACGATCAGTGACAGTGTCACTAGCCAGAATACTAGTCTCCCAGTCCCTGCTGCTGAAAAACACCCCCACAGCATGATGCTTCCATCACCATGCTTCACTGTTGGAATGGTATTGGGCAGGTGATGAGCAGTGCCTGGTTTCTTCCAGACATAACATTTAGAATTGAGGCCAAACAGTTCAATCTTGGGTTCATCAGACCGGAGACTCTTGTTCTTCACAATTTGCGAGTCCTCCAGGTGCTTTCTGCAAATTCCACGCAGGTGTTCATATGTTTTGCACTGAGGAGAGGCTTCTGTCTACCCACTCCACCATGAAGCCCACATCAGTGCAGGGCTGCATTGATGGTCGCCCTTCTGGAAATGTCCTATCTCCACATAGGATCTCTATAGCTCAGTCAGATGACCATTGAGTTCTTTGTCACCTCCCTTACTAAGGCCCTTCTTTCCCGACTGCTTAGTTTGGCCGGGCGACCAGCTCTTGGGAGAGTCTTAGTCGTTCCAAACTTCTTCCATTTGAGAATTATGGAGGCCACCGTGCTCTTGGGAATCTTCAGAGCGGAAGAAATCTTTTTGTAGCCTTCACCAGATCTGTGCCTTGCAATAATCCTGTCTCTGAGCTCTGTAGGCAGTTCCTTTGACCTTATGGCTTTTGCTCTGATACAGTATGCATTGTCAGCTGTAAGAACATAAACAAAGAGAGAGAAAGAGCACCAGCCCGAGTGTAATAAGCCGTAAGAGATAACAATACATATGCACTCACAATGAAAAGTCTTGAATCATGCGTATCAATGAGTAACAAGTCCACAAAGAGTCCCTCAGTCCTGTTGGGGGCGTATCGCACTCGTCTGGTGTCTGTCCATAGGCCAGATCAATGTTAACCACTTGAGACCCGCGCTATTGACAAAAGACGTCAACAGCGCGGCTCTCAGGTGCCAACTGGACGTCTTTGGACGTCTTTTTAAAAGGATTACCCGCGCGCGCCTCTGGGGGGCGCGCAGCGGGTAAACACTGTCCCGGCGCATCGCTGGGGAGCCGATGCGTGTACCTGGCGGGCGCGATGTCCGCCGGGTACACGCGATCGGCGGTGACACAGCAGGGACGTGGAGCTCTGTGTGTAAACACAGAGATCCACGTGCTGTCAGAGGAGAGGAGACCGATCTGTGTCCCTTGTACATAGAGACACAGCATCGGTCACCTCCCCCAGTCACCCCCTCCCCCCACACAGTTAGAACACACCCAGGATACACATTTAACCCCTTCCTCACCCCCTAGTGGTTAACCCCTTTCCTGACAGTCACATTTATACAGTAATTAGTGCATTTTTATAGCACTGATCGCTGTATAAATGTGAATGGTCCCAAATTTGTGTCAAAAGTGTCCGATACGTCTGCCGCAATGTCGCAGTCCCAATAAAAAAAATCGCAGATCGCCGACATTACTAGTAAAAAAAAAAATAATAAATCATAATTCTGTCCACTATTTTGTAGGCGCTATTTTGCGCAAACCAGTCGCTTATTGCGATTTTTTTTTTTTTACAAAAATATGTCGAAAAATACGTATCGGCCTTAACTGAGAAAAAAAATAGTTTTTTAAAAAAAAATTGGGATACAGTATTTATTATAGCAACAAGTAAAAAATATATATATATTTTTTAAATTGTTGCTCTTTTTTTGTTTATAGCGCAAAAAATAAAAACCGCAGAGGTGATCAAATACCACCAAAAGAAAGCTCTATTTGTGGGGAAAAAAGGACGTCAATTTTGTTTGGGAGCCACGTCGCACGACCGCGCAAATGTCAGTTAAAGCGACGCAGTGCCGGAAGCTGAAATTTCGCCTGGGCACGAAGGGGGTTTATGTGCCCAGTAAGCAAGTGGTTAACCAGGGGATGCTTGCTGCAGCTTGGGGCGGTCGCTCTCTTAGCCGTCAAAGCCACCGACAAGGCCATAGGGCGCATGCGTGGCTCGAGAACGACCGGCGTTGTGACACTCCGCCTTGCAGAGTAAACAAGGGATCCAATAGGTCAATCGTTGCCAGGATGATGTGTTTTAGAGGCGTGGCTTTCTTTTTTTCAAGTCCCTCTGGCAACAGTTCACCGCTCCTAAGATAGCTTACATAATTGGCCTCAGTTACTATCCCTCACTGGTAGCTAATACCCTTTATACATCTTTTATGCATTTTCAGTGCATCTTTTTAAAGCTTTTTACTAGGGTTGTCCCGATACCACTTTTTTAGGACTGAGTACAAGTACCGATACTTTTTTTCAAGTACCGATACCGAATACCGATACTTTTCTTTAAATGTGTCCCCAAATGCAGCCATGTCCCCCCACATATGCAGCCATGTCCCCCCACAGATGCAGCCATGTCCCCCCCATATATGCAGCCATGTCCCCCCATATATGCAGCCATGTCCCCCCCATATGCAGCCATGTCCCCCCCCATATGCAGCCATGTCCCCCCCCATATGCAGCCATGTCCCCCCCCATATGCAGCCATGTCCCCCCCCATATGCAGCCATGTCCCCCCCATATGCAGCCATGTCCCCCCCATATGCAGCCATGTCCCCCCCCCATATCCAGCCATGTCCCCACACATATCTGCAGCCATGTCCCCCTTACCGTACATGCTGCCGCGCCGTGCCGCCGCTTGGTTAATATGGGCGGGGAACATTACAGCTTGAGCTTTCATTTGAATAGCTGTAGTCTTTCGCGCCGCGCTGCTTATAGACACTCCCCCTTGCTCGGGATTGGACAGTTCACCCGAGCAAGGGGGAGTGTCTATACGCGGCGCGGCGGGAAAGACTACAGCTATTAAAATGAAAGCTGTAATGTTCCCCGCCCGTATTAACCAAGCGGGGATGCGGCGTAGCGGCGGGATGCGGCGGCGGCGGAAGTATTCTATTTCGGTATCGGGGGTATTTGCGGGAGTACGAGTACTCCCGCAAATACTCTGAATCGGCCCCGATACCGATACTAGCATCGGTATCGGGACAACCCTACTTTTTACTCAAACTGTATAATATATCCTTTGTGTAACCTGTTATAATTGTAATCACTAACTTATAGTAAAAAATTAAAGCAGGGTTCCAACCACAATTAGCATTTTTTAAATATACCGTATTTATCGGGCTATAACGCGCCCCGGCGTATAGCGCGCACCCCCGAACTTGAAGGAAAATTCCTGCAAAAAAAAAATACTTACAGTTTGGATGCCCCTCGTCGGTGTCTTGCCCATCGTCCTGCCCGTCGTCCATCGGTGGCCTCGTCCTTCTGCGGCCATCGTGGTGTCCTCATCGCTTCCCGCGCTGTGTTCGAACCACTGCGCCGACATATACCGAGCGGAGTACACTCGGGTATAGTCGGGCGGGCTCGACTCCTCTCGCGTAAAGGACGTACAGGACGTGAAACTCGACGTCCGAGAAACTCGACGGGCAAAACACATCGTTTTGCTCGTCGAGTTCCTTGTGAAGCCGCCGAGGATCTCGCCGAGCCAACTTTTCCCATTGACTAACTAGGAAATAGAGAACATGTTCTCTTTTTGGCCCGACGAGATCCTCGTCGGTTTCCTCAACGAAAAGTGTACACACGACCGGTTTTCTCGGCAGAATACGTCTCCCATCGAGTTTCTGGCTGAATTCTGCCAAGAAACTCGGTCGTGTTTACGGGGCCTCACAGGTTTTCTTCTAAGATTGCCCTGTATTTGGCTCCATCCATCTTCCCATCAATTCTCCATCATCTTTTCAAAGTCTCACTGATCTGAACGGGTGCCATTGAAAGCAATGCGCTGTGACTTGTCATGAGACTTTATGTGTCCAAAGTCGCATGACAAGTCACACAAGTGTGAATGGAGCCTTACCTGATGCAGAAAGGTTCTCCCAACTTTGCCAGAGAGAAACATTCTTGATATTTACATTGGAATCAATGGCACCAGGTGGATTAAATGGGGAGGTGAAAGTTAGTACTATTATCCGACAACCTTTCCCTCCTGTTTTCTTTTAGTTTTTTGCTTTCTTTCTTTTTATAAAGAAATCTTTTGCTTTCTTTCTTTTTATAAATACATTACCTGATGGTAATAAATCAAGTGGGTAAGTATTATGGGCCAGATTCAGGTAGGGAGCGCGTAACTCTGTGCGGGCGTAGCGTATCCCATTTACGCTACGCCTCCGCAACTTTGACAGGCAAGTGCATTATTCACAAAGCACTTGCTCCGTAAGTTGCGGCGGCGTAGCGTAAATTGGCTGGCGTAAGCCCGCCTAATTCAAATGTGTAAGATGTGGGCGTGTTTTATGTAAAATCATCGTGACCCCACGTAAATTACGCTTTTTACGAACGGCGCATGCGCCGTCCGTGAACGTATCCCAGTGCGCATGCTCCAAATTAACCGGCAAATAGTCAATGCTTTCGACGTGAACGTAAAATTCCGTACAGCCCTATTCGCGAACGACTTATGCAAACAACGTCATCGACGGAAAATTCGACGCTGGCCCGACGTCCATACTTAAAATTGACTACGCCTCATAAAGCAGGGGTAACTTTACGCCGGAAAAAGCCTTACGTAAACGGCGTATCTGTACTGCGACGGCCGGGCGTACGTTCGTGAATAGGCGTATCTAGCTTATTTACATATTCTAGGCGTAAATCAGCGTACACGCCCCTAGCGGCCAGCGTAAATATGCAGTTAAGATACGACGGCATAGGAGACTTACGCCGGTCGTATCTTAGCAATATTTAAGCATATCTCAGCTTGAGAATACGCTTAAATATACAACGGCGGGGATTCAGACTTACGACGGCGTATCTACTGATACGCCCGTCGTAAGTCTACCTGAATCTGGCCCTATGTGTCCTTTCAAAAGAAATATGTATATACTGTATGTTATTATAAGATCACCATTGTTTGTCACTGTGGTATGGTACATCATCAATTGATTAGTTCATTGGCCTCCAAACTACGGCCCTGGCGCCAGATGTGACCCTTTGCTGGCTTTTATCCGACCACTGGGGCACTATTTTATTCACTGACACCAGTGAAGGACACAATTCCTACCAATTACATTAATAATGGGGCACAGTTCCTCCCAATAACGGGGCTCAATTTCTCCCAATGACACCAATGACGGGGCTCAATTCCTCCCAATGATGGGGCACAATTCCTCCCAATGACACCAATGATGGGGCACAATTTCTCCCAATGACACCAATGATGGAGCACAATTCCTCCCAATGATGGGGCACAATTCCTACCAATGATGGGGCACAATTCCTCCCAGAGACGGGGCTCAATTTCTCCCAATGACACCAATGACGGGGCTCAATTTCTCCCAATGATGGGGCACAATTCCTCCCAATGACACCAATGATGGAGCAGAATTCCTCCCAATGATGGGGCACAATTCCTCCCAAAGACGGGGCTCAATTTCTCCCAATGACACCAATGACGGGGCTCAATTTCTCCCAATGACACCAATGATGGGACGCAATTCCTCCCAATGACACCAATGATAGGGCACAATTCCTCCCAATGGGACAAAAGCCCTCTAAATGACACCAGTGATGTGGCACAATTCGTCCCACTGAGACCAATAATGCGGAATTGTTCACTTCTACTGATGCAGGGACATTTTGGACTTCCGATGGTCTGGCTCCCCTGAAGTCTGAAGGACAGTAAACTGGCCCTTTGTTTAGAAAGTTTGGAGACCCCTGAATTAGTTTGTTAGTAACAATCAGTCAGTTTTTACCAATCGGTTGGTCTTTTTGGATTATGCGAGATGGTTTCTGGGTATGTGCTCACGTTAGTTTTTTGGAGTGTATGCATATATGTATACATATGTAAGATGGATTATAGTAGTACATAGCAATACTACTGTATATAGCAGTGCTCTCCAAACTGCGACCTGGGGGTCGGATGTGCCCCTTTGCTTGTTTTTATCTGGGCCTTGGATCACTATTCTTCCCTCTCATAAAAGACCTAATGCTCTCCACTGACAGCAACAGTGGGGCACACTTTCTGCCACTGACACCAATGATGGGATGCTATTCCTCTCACTAAAACAAATGATGGGTCACTATACCTCTCACTGACACAAATGATAGGATGCTATTTCTCTAACTGACACCAATGATGGGTCACTATTTCTCCTACTGACACCAATGATGGGTCACTATTTCTCCTACTGACACCAATGATGGGTCACTATTTCTCCTACTGACACCAATGATGGGTCACTATTTCTCCTACTGACACTAATGATGGGTCACTATTTCTTCTACTGACACCAATGATGGGTCACTATTTCTCCTACTGACACCAATGATGGGTCACTATTTCTCCTACTGACACCAATGCTGGGTCACTATTTCTCCTACTGACACCAATGATGGGTCACTATTTCTCCTACTGACACCAATGATGGGTCACTATTTCTTCTACTGACACCAATGATGGGTCACTATTTCTCCTACTGACACCAATGATGGGTCACTATTTCTCCTACTGACACCAATGATGGGTCACTATTTCTCCTACTGACACCAATGCTGGGTCACTATTTCTCCTACTGACACCAATGATGGGTCACTATTTCTCCTACTGACACCAATGATGGGTCACTATTTCTCCTACTGACACCAATGCTGGGTCACTATTTCTCCTACTGACACCAATGATGGGTCACTATTTCTCCTACTGACACCAATGATGGGTCACTATTTCTCCTACTGACACCAATGCTGGGTCACTATTTCTCCTACTGACACCAATGATGGGTCACTATTTCTCCTACTGACACCAATGATGGGTCACTATTTCTCCTACTGACACCAATGCTGGGTCACTATTTCTCCTACTGACACCAATGATGGGTCACTATTTCTCCTACTGACACCAATGATGGATCACTATTCCTCCCACTGACACCAATGATGGGTCACTATTTCTCCCACTGACACCAATGATAGGATGCTACTCTTCACACTAAAACAAATGATGGGTCACTATTCCTCTTACCGACACCAATGATAGGGTGCGATTTCTCCCACTAAAACCAAGGATTGGTCACTATTCGTCCCACTGACACCAACATTGTGGCACTATCCCCCCCCTAATGCCATAGATGGGGCACTGTTTACTCTTACTGACGCCATGACATTTTCTACTCCGACTGGCCACAGTCCGGCCTCCCCAAAAGCCTGAAGGACAGAAAGCCCTTTGTTTAGAAAGTTTGGAGACCCCTGCTATATAGCAAAGCATGATTTGAGAGCAGGTTCACCTGGAGGAGAGTCCAAAAGAAAGCATGTTGGCTAGAGTTGGGCTTTAATACGGCTGCACATAAAGAAAGTGAGACCTCTTAGAGGATCAGGAGCTCCTGACTCCCCCATACTGTCTCCCCATTACTGTCTACTGACAGAGGAGGGGGGAGAAGAAGAGATTGTTGTAGTGACTGAACAAGGAGAATCTGGGACTCTTCTCTGGATTTACTGTTTATTACTCACCTGTGTTGATCTCTGGAGGGATCTCCTCCTCCTTCTTACATGGATCATCACCCATTTCATATGCCTCTTCTTCATCTTCAACTTTAACCACAATCACCCCTTCATACTGTATAAAACACAACACATTTTATTATTAAGGTGGAACTCAAGAATATTAATGATTATTAAGATTACGTCCACCCACCTGATCCTCCTGAGGGATCTCCTGATGTTCCTGTGTGGAGTCCCGGGAATACAGAGGACGGGGACATCTCTCTGGGGGATTTCTGTTACTGGATCCATCTGTAGGAAACACACACTGACTGATTACATTGTGGGGAATTTGGTAAAGCCTTACTGACGCTTTTTGTACACGTTTTCAGCCACTGGCTGAACAAAGAAAAAAACAATGTCCAGCTTAATAGATTAGTTATTTATGCTCAGCCCCAAAAAACAAAAACAAATGGCCAACTTAATAGAGGCTGATGGCTCCTGACTCCCCCACTGGACACATAGAGCCAGATTCACATAGAATCGGCGGCGGCGTAGTGTAAGCCATTTACACTACGCCGCAACTTACTGGAGCAAGTGCCGTATTCTCAAAGCACTTGCTCCGTAATTTGCGGCGGCGTAGTGTAAATGGCCTGGCTTAAGGCCGCGTAATTCAAAGGGGGCGGCTTGTATTTAAATTAAGTGCGCCCCTGCGCTGATCGAACTGCGCATGCGCCGGCCGTAAAAAAAGCCCAGTGCGCATGCTCCTACTCACGTCGGAAAACGTCAATGAAGCCGACGTGAGCGTCATTTCCGCAAATCCCTATTCGCGAACGACGTAAAAAATTAAAATTTCGTCGCGGGAACGACGGCCATACTTAACATTGGCTGCGCCTCATAGAAGCAGGGGTAACTATACGCCGGGAAAACCCTTACGTAAACGGCGTAAAGTGACTGCGTCGGGCCCGCGTACGTTCGTGAATTGGCGTATCCCGCTGATTTAGATATTCTCGCCGTAAATCAGCGAGAACGCCCCCAGCGGCCATTTTAAAATTGCAGTTAAGATCCGATGGTGTAACACAATTACACCTGTCGGATCTTAGGCATATCTATGCGTAACTGATTCTATGAATCAGTCACATAGATACGACCGACGCAACTCTGAGATACGACCGTCGTATCTCTATGTGAATCTGGCACATACTGTCTCCCCATTACTGTCTACTGACAGAGGAGGGGGAGGGGAGAAGAGATTGTTGTAGTGACTGAACAAGGAGAATCTGGGACTCTTCTCTGGATTTAGTGTTTATTACTCACCTGTGCTGATCTCTGGAGGGATTTCCTCCTTCTTATACGGATCATTGCCCTTTACATTTGTCTCATGTTTTTCCTCTTCAGAAATAATCTCGTCTTCTCCTATTTCATTAGGATATCCATCCTTCATAAAAAATAAAAAAGTCAAAATAGTAAGTTTACGGTACATAGTTTACTAAGTTTTATCATTATAAAGACCAACCTAAACGGTGTATACTAAAAATGTGGTTACCCACTGTATGTTGCTATTTTGGTACCAAAGTTTGGCGTCATTCCACGGATGGATTCAATTTCAAATGGTGACATATTTGGTATCTATTTACTTGGCGTAACATCATTGTAACGGAATGGCCCGTGACACCCAGAGAACTTTGAAGGATGTGGGGTACTCCTGTGCCAGCGTCACTAATGACTCTTCGGTCATCCTATGCCCCCTTTGGGTATAGGATGGCTGAGAAATGATAATTCATGTATTGCAGGAGATCTGGACATATTACAAGTTGTTCCTTATGAACAGGTCAATAGACTGTTGAGATGCTAACTAAGTCTGCTACTGTGGTGATGTGGATTGAAACAGAGCCAGCCTGGCTGGCTATTATGGGATGTTAAAGTATCTTGCTGTGATTACATTCTGTGTCCATTGTACTAATTAAGTCTGAAAAGTCAGATGTCTCCTTTCAGGGGTAGGGAATTAGCATGTCAATTATGTTTAGTAAAGGAATGTGTTTTGTGTAACAGGTGAGGGGAACTTGTCACAGAGCCAGACCGTCTGGGTAATGAGTAGTAATTAACTCACCTGAATGTCATTATCTAAAAGAATGTGTATGAAGCCCCATTGTGTGATGTGTGGGTGGAGAGTTTCTATGTTCCTTTGATTACTGTAACATATTTGTCCTGTATATAAGACAGCTAAGGTACCATTAAAAGTATTCATTCATACATTTTGGAACCAGTAACAGGGCTGTGCTTGAGTCTCGTTATTCTGGGAAATGGAATGGATCGTGTCTGATGTCTGTCGGACTGTCGGATAAGCTGTCGTGGGGCGATGGAATGGAGAATCGTAAACGGTGGTGACTGTTACAATCATCTTTTATATTATACCAAAAAAGTGGGTATTATATTGTGCTTTTGTGCATTAAAGTGTATGTTCCCGAGAAATGTGTTTAAAAAATGTGTGCCATAAAAATATGCAACACCCACCGTTTTATTCTCTAGGGTCTCGGCCTAAAACAAATATATATGTTTGGGGGTTGTAAATAATTTTCTAGCAAAATAATGATTTTTTTTACATGTAGGAAAGGAAAGTCAGAATTGGCCCAGACTGCAAGTGGTTAAAGATCTCCGTCATTGATTATTTGACAAACCCTTTTAGTTCTATTTACCTGATCTTCCTGAGAGATCTCATGATGTTCCCGTGTGGAATCCTGAGAACACAGAGGACGAAGAGATCTCTCTGGGATATTTCTGGCTCCATCTGTAGGAAACACAAGGGATGACATAGGTGTAATTATGCAATATGTGCAAGTGTTGGATGGTGTAGAGAAGGGTTAAACCCTCTGTCAAGTTTCTATTGCTGTCTGTGTCCCCATTGATGTGATTTGTCTTGCTGATCATTGTTGCTGAAAAAAAAGTGGGGAAAAAACGTAATTTTACAAGATTTAACAGTTGTCCCCAGAAAAAAAAAAATACAAAGGGAAATCTTCCTTTTTTAACCCCTTCATACGCTATCCAAAACAAAAAAAAATTTTTTGCTACACTTAGGCCTCATACACACGACCAGACATGTCCGATGAAAACGGTCCGCGGAGCGTTTTTATCGGACATGTCTACTGGGTGATTTTGATCTGATGTGTGTACACACCATCAGACCAAATTCCCCACGGACAGAATAGGCGGTGACGACGATGACTCGGCGACGTGCGTGAACCCGGAAGTTCAATACTTCCACGCATGCGTCGAATCACTTTGACGCATGCGCGGGATTTCGGGCCAGCGGACATGTACGGTGAGTCGTACTGACCATCGGACATGTCCGACGGACAGGCTTCCATCGGACAAGTTTCTTAGCATGCTAAGAAACTTTTGTTCGCTGGAAACATGTCCGCCAGGCCGGAAAACTGTCCGGTAGGCCATGTCCGCGGAAACTGGTCCGACGGAGTATAACTAAAGGCATAACTAAAGGCAAGTCAGGACGCTCTCTACTTTGCAGATA
Source organism: Rana temporaria (assembly GCF_905171775.1). NCBI lineage: Eukaryota > Metazoa > Chordata > Amphibia > Anura > Ranidae > Rana > Rana temporaria. The sequence goes on from NC_053496.1 coordinate 166,704,407, forward strand.
GAGAAAGGAGCTGTGTGTTAGTCGGTGTCTTGACACTCCTGCTCGCCCCCTCAAGAGGCTTTCTCCACACCAGGGAGAAAGCCTTGCATTACTGTGTGGAGTTACAGACAGAAGAACAGGAAGTGAGGATTTCTCAGAAGAAATAAGGACATTTAAAAGCAAAATGGAAGGATGAGGTAAGTGAAGGTAAAGGAAGCTATTTAGGGAAAAAATTTTTTTCCTTTACAACCCCTTAATCTACACTATGGAAACCAGCACAGTAGGATGAATACCCAATAGGGAACATGCGAACAGGCAAAACATTTGTTTGATCACGTGAACACTGTTAAAAAGTCTATGGGACACGAACATGAAAAATCAAAAGTACAAAAATTGGTGCAGGGTTCCCCTCAATATCCATACCAGACCTGAAGGGCCTGATTTGGAATTTTGGGGGACCCCCACACATTTGTTTTTTTAATTTTGGTTCGGGGTTACCTTTAATATTCATACCAGACCCAAAGGGCCTGATAATGGACTGGGGGGGGGGGGGCTGCCATTTTTTTCAATGACTTTTATCTGTATTGCCGGGACCCGACAATTCATTAATAGCCGAGTAGTTTTGAATGACTTTTTTCCTTTAGAAATGTCATTTTGTGCAGGCACAGTTCTAAACACGGGAAACATGCGCTACTTTACAGGCGTACTATAGACACCCCCCCCCCCCCCCCCCAGGTACGAAATTTAAAGGAATATTTCACTTTTATTGTTTCACTTTAAGCATTATTAAAATCACTGCTCCCGAAAAAACGTCAGTTTTTAAAACTTTTTTTTTTCATTAATACGTGTCCCCTGGGGCAGGACTCGGGTCCCCAAACACTTTTTATGACAATAACTTTCATATTAACCTTTAAAATGGGCATTTTTTATTTCTCCCGTAGACTTTTAAAGGGTGTTCCGCAGCTTTCGAATTTGCAGCGAACAGCCCAAATTGTTCGCTATTCGGCGAACGGGCAAACAGCCAATGTTCGAGACGAACTCATGTTCGACCCGAACATATAGCTCATCCCTAATACCCAATGAGATGCATCCTGAAAGTGGATAGGTTATCTGTATTTATACTCACCTGTGCTGATCTCTATAGAAATGTCCTCTTTAATTCTCACATGTCCTTCCTCCTCCTCCTCAGCTTTGACGTCTCTTTGAGTCTCTCTGGGGTCTGTGAATAAAGAGGATAGTGAAGCCCCCTTTACTACTGTATGAGAGACCCCAGAGAGTGTGTGTGTGGGGGGGGGGGGGAGACTGGTCACGTCTCTTTGCTGGAAATACACAATGACATGATGTGAGGAGGAGATCTGGAATCATAAGCTGGTCATACACTGATTAAAATGTGTCTGGTTCAGCAAGGATGGGTGCAACTGCCAGAATATGACGTCCATGCGGAGGGGATTCCTCCATCCACATTGTAAGATGTTAGTTATTTATGCTCAGCCCCGAAAAACAAAAACAAATGGCCAACTTAAAGCGTAGCTCCACCCTAAAGTGGAACTCCCGCTGATCGGAACCCTCCCCCCCTCCGGTGTCACATTTGACACCTTTCAGGGGGGAGGGGGGTGCAGATACCTGTCTAAAGACGGGTATTTGCACCCACTTCCGGCCACACAGTCTCGGGCAGACTGCGGGTATGACGTCACCTCCCGTCCCCCTGTTGTGTTCTGGGAACACTCAGCTCCCAGTACACAGCGGGCGCCAATCAGCAGGCGTAGCGCGACTCGCACATGCACCGTAGGGAACCGGGCAGTGAAGCCGGAGCGCTTCAATTCCTGCTTCCCTCACCAAAGATGGCGGGGGGGCAGCAGAGTGACGAGCGATCGCTCGTCCTCTGCTGCGGACGGCGCTGGACTCCAGGACAGGTAAGTGTGCCGATATTAAAAGCTGCAGTATTTGTAGCTTCTGGCTTTTAATATTTTTTTCAGCGGAGCTCCGCTTTAATAGAGGCTGATGTCTCCTGACTCCCCCACTGGCCCCATTACTGTCTACTGACAGAGGAGGGGGGAGAAGAAGAGATTGTTGTAGTGACTGAACAAGGAGAATCTGGGACTCTTCTCTGGATTGAGATTGCATTCACACCCGAGGGACGCAACGCGTTTGGCACCAAAGTAGCTTAAGTACCCTTTTTGGTACTAAGCTGTTGTTTGAGGTGCCATTAAAAAATAAGAGATTGTTGTAGTGACTGAACAAGGAGAATCTGGGACTCTGGATTGAGACTGCATTCAAACCTGAGGGACACAACGCGTTTGGCACCAAAGTACCGTATTTATCGCGGTAAAACGCGCTCCCGCGTATACTGCGCACCCCTAATGTGACCCCGAATCCTGTGGAAAAAAAGTTTTTTTTGTACTTACAGTTTTGGTGTCTTGCGCGGCGTCCATCGGCGGCCTCGTCGGGTCCGGCGTCCTTCTGCGGCTTCGGGTGTCCTCTTCGGCGGGTCCGGCGTCCTTCTGCGGCTTCGGGTGTCCTTCTGCGGCGGGTCCGGTGTCCTCTTCGGCGGGTCCGGTGTCCTTCTGCGGCGTCCTCGCTCGTTTCCCGCGCCGAGTTTTGAATACTGCACCGACATATACCGAGCACAGTACACTCGGGTATAGTCGGGCAGTCTCGGCAACTTCCGCGCTCACGTCCTGGATGTACAGGACGTCAGTGTGGGTAGCCGAGCATTGCCGACAATACACAAGTGTACTGCGCTCGGTATATGTCGGCGCAGTATTCAAAACTCGGCGCGGGAAAGCGGGTATCGGCGTATACCACGCACCCACGATTTTGCCCTGATTTTCAGGGCAAAAAAGTGTGCGGTATATGCCGATAAATACGGTAGCTTATCTACCTTTTTTGGCACTAAGCCAAGTGCGTTTTTGAAGGTTTTTTTGTTTGGAGTGCGATTAAAAAAATAACATATTGTTGTAGTGACTGAACAAGGAGAGTCTGGGACTCTTCTCTGGATTTAGTGTTTATTCCTCACCTGTGCTGATCTCTGGAGGGATCTCCTCCTCCTTACACGGATCATCACCCATTTCATATGCCTCTTCTTCATCTTCAACTTTAACAACAATCACCCCTTCATACTGTATAAAACACAACACATTTTATTATTAAGATGGAACTCAAGAATCTCATGATTATTATGATTAATTCCACCTACCTGATCCTCCTGAAGGATCTCCTGATCTTCCTGTGTGGAGTCCCGGGAATACAGAGGACGGGGACATCTCTCTGGGGAATTTCTGTTACTGGATCCGTCTGTAGGAAACACACACTGACTGAATACATTCTGGGGAATTCAGTAAAGCCTTACTGACACACACATGGCGCGCTCCCCTCCCTCTGTCCTCCGGCGCTCGGATGTCACAGAGCTGGATCTGTGTGCAAGGTCCCGCCCCCTAGACCAGCTCGTGTGATAGTAGATTGAATCAGTGTTCCGCCTATCACACAAGCTGTTCTAGGGGGGCGGGACCTTGCACACAGACACAGACCCAGCTCCGTGACATCCGAGCGCCGAAGGACAGAGGGAGGGGAGCACTGTGTGTTGTCCATCTAGGAAATTATGAGGCTGCCTGCATTCATGGGCACAGAGGCTGCATTCATGGGCACAGAGACTGCATTCATGGGCACAGAGGCTGCATTCATGGGCACAGAGGCTGCAATCAGTGGGCACAGAGGCTGCATTCATGGGCACAGAGGCTGCAATCAGTGGGCACAGGCTGCAATCAGTGGGCACAGAGGCTGCAATCAGTGGGCACAGAGGCTGCAATTAGTGGGCACAGGCAGGGCCGCTGATAGGGGGGACCACCAGCCCTCCTGTAGGGGGTCCCGGCACACAGAGCGGCCCAGACAGCAGGAGGGTTGGTGGAGAACAATGCCCTCCATGTCTCTCACCCAGGTTTCTCCCCCTTTCCCTCCCGCCGGCTATTAGCTGCTGGGTGAGAGACATGGAGGGATAATGAACCTGGCCAGCCATCACTGAGCTCCTTCCCCTGCCCCGAGAGGGGGTTGTGCTAGGAGGAGGGGTTTGTGGGAATGTGTTCCAGGAACGGAATTGAAGAAAGAAGATTTGTGCTGGGAGGGGAGATGCGGGTGATTGTGTACCAGGAGCCAATGAGGGAATCCGGGGCTAATAGTAGGTTTTGTGGGAATTCTGCAGGCAGGGGAGATTTGTACAAGGAGGTGGAATCGGGTGGCATTTTTGTCCATTAATAATGCATTTTTTTGTGAAAATATTGTATAGAATACCGTCAGGTGTGGGGGGGGGGGGGGCGTCAGGTAGGCTGTACGGGGCCCCATGATTCCCAACAGTGGCCCTGGGCACATGGGCTGCATTCATGAGCACAGAGGCTGCAATTAGTGGGCACAGAGGCTGTAATCAGTGGGCACAGAGGCTGCATTCATGGGCACAGAGGCTGCATTCATGGGCACAGAGGCTGCAATCAGTGGGCACAGAGGCTGCAATTAGTGGGCACAGAGGCTGCATTCATGGGCACAGAGGCTGAAATTAGTGGGCACATAGGCTGTATTCATGGGCACAAAGGCTGCAATCAGTGGGCACAGTTATTTTCAGTGTTCCTGTATGTGAAAATATGTTTTTAATGGATCTATTGTAGCAGTCATCGATAAAGGATGAAAATGGTGATGTGTGTGTTTGTGTGGGGGGGGGACAGCGTCATTGAAATACCTGGCCTTGGGGTGGAAAAGGGAGTAAATCCGGGCCTGATGAGAGGATGTGTATAGGGGGATCATCACCACTCTTCTCTCCTTTACTAGAAATGAAAGTCTCTTCTTACCCAGTGATGAGAGGGGTGGTCGGCTCGCCATGATGATGTCCTTCTACAGATCTTCCTTAACTTGCCCTTGTAAAGTCCTGTAAGATTTAGTAATGCAGAATCAGACCTGGACATAGAGCAATCAGTAAACCCATGTGTATTATTAAGCTAAACCTGTGCTAGAGTAGATGCAGTAAAGGGAGATCGTGGCTCCTTGGGTATGGTCCACTGCTGACATGGTACCTTGGGTATGATCCACTGCTGATGGGGTACCTTGGGTATGGTCCACTGCTGACGGGGTACCTTGGGTATGGTCCACTGCTGATGTGGTACCTTGGGTATGGTCCACTGCTGACGGGGTACCTTGGGTATGGTCCACTGCTGATGTGGTACCTTGGGTATGGTCCACTGCTGATGTGGTACCTTGGGTATGGTCCACTGCTGATGTGGTACCTTGGGTATGGTCCACTGCTGATGGGGTACCTTGGGTATGGTCCACTGCTGATGTGGTACCTTGGGTATGGTCCACTGCTGATGTGGTACCTTGGGTATGGTCCACTGCTGATGGGGTACCTTGGGTATGGTCCACTGCTGACGGGGTACCTTGGGTATGGTCCACTGCTGATGTGGTACCTTGGGTATGGTCCACTGCTGATGGGGTACCTTGGGTATGGTCCACTGCTAATGTAGTACCTTGGTTATGGTCCACTGCTGACATGGTCCACTGCTGATTGGGAACCTTGGGCCAGTTTCAGGTAGGGGCACGCAAAACTGCGGCGGCGTAACGTATGACATTTACGTTACGCGGCCGCAAGTTTTACAGGCAAGTGCTTGATTCACAAAGCACTTGCCTGTAAAGTTGCGGTGGCGCAGTGTAAAAGGGGCCGGCGTAAGCGCGCGTAATTCAAATGATCCCGTAGGGGGCGTGGATCATTTAAATTAGGCGCGCTCCCGCGCCGAACGTACTGCGCATGCACCGTCCCTTAATTGACGTCGCAAGGACGTCATTGGTATCGACGTGAACGTAAATGGCGTCCAGCGCCATTCACGGACGACTTACGCAAAATTTTGAAATCGCGATGCGGGAACGACGTCCATACTTAACATTGGCTGCGCCTCCTAATAGCAGGAGCAGCCTTACGGTCGAAAACGACGTACGCAAACGACGTAAAAAACGAGCGCCGGGCGCACGTACGTTTGTGAATCGGCGTAAGTATGCAATTTGCATACTCTACGCTGACAACTACGGGTGCGCCACCTAGCGGCCAGCGTCAGAATGCACCCTAAGATACGATGGCATAAGAGCCTTATGCCAGTGGTATCTTAGGCTACAGTCGGCGTATCTAGCTTTCTGAATACAGAAAGTTGATACGCCGGCGCTACTTAGCAATTACGCTGCGTATCTATGGATACGCAGGCGTAATTGCTCTCTGAATCTACCCCTCTGTATTCAGAAAGCTAGATACGCCGGCTGTAGCCTAAGATACGACTGGCATAAGTCTCTTATGTCGTCGTATCTTAGGGTGCATTCTGACGCTGGCCGCTAGGTGGCGCTCCCGTAGTAGTCAGCGTAGAGTATGCAAATTGCATACTTACGCCGATTCACAAACGTACGTGCGCCCAGGGGTAGTTTTTTACGTCGTTTGCGTAACTCGTTTTCGGCGTAAGGCTGCTCCTGTTATTAGGAGGCGCAGCCAATGTTAAGTATGGACGTCGTTCCCGCGTCGCGATTTCAAAATTTTACGTCGTTTGCGTAAGTCGTCTGTGAATGGCGCTGGACGCCATTTACGTTCACGTCAAAAACAATGACGTCCTTGCGACGTCATTTACCGCAATGCACGTCGGGAAATTTTAGGGACGGCGCATGCGCAGTACGTTCGCCTAATTTAAATGATCCACGCCCCCTACCGGATCATTTAAATTACGCGCGCTTACGCCGGCCCCTTTTGCGCTACGCCGCCGCAAATTACGGAGCAAGTGCTTCGTGAATACAGCGCTTGCTCCTGTAATTTACGGCGGCGTAGCGTAAAGACGATACGCTGTGCCGCCGTATCAGTGCGCGCCCTTACCTGAATCTACCCCACTGGCTTTTAGGCTTTATACTGCTTTAAAGGAAATCTCTGCTGAGAGAGATATGTATTGCTGAGTGGCTTCTGAAAATGCTAGTTTCCTGGCTGTCTCTTCCACATACAATGGAACTGGCTTCATTGTTGGCTTAGTGGTCCCAATATACAGAATAATTACCTCTGTATAAGATGCAAAATACCAGCACTGCCCAATGGCCACCAAGATGCTTCCTACAGGTCACATGACCAGCTGCCTGCCAACAAGGTCACATGACACCCACCTCCCCCATCCAGAGTGCTGGGACCCCCTTCTGTCATAATAAGAAGACATTATTACCTCCTTCTCACTGGACGCACACTCTCCTCATTCACACCCCCACCACGAAGTATGTGATAACCATCGCAGCTCCTCCTCCTCTGGGCTACAACAAAATGGCTGCCCATCCTCCTGTGTTCCGTCAGATTAGGCGACCTGTCAGATTTCGTAACAAAAGCGACGTTCTGTCACGGCCATCTTGGTACACCCCGCACTCGGCCAGTCTGAAGTCGCCAAGCGGACATCTTTTTACACCCACCGGAGTCTGGCATTTCACACTTATTTTTACCACTAAACTGAGCTTGTATCGTGAATTACAGTATTTACAAGTCCGCGACACTGTTTTGATGTTGAATTTTAAAAGCAGCGACAAGCCTTCTGATCTCACAGGTGACCGGTCGCCTAATCTGACGGAACACGTGCACTGAGGACCTTTGTAATCACCATAGGTGTGCACAGCCTATTGAATTAGGGTGTGCACCTTTAAGCTCAAACACATGCATTTGTATACACATTGGCCCGGATTCAGGTAAAATTGCGCATTATTTACGGAGGCGCAGGGCAACGTTTTTGCCCTGCGCCCCCGCAAATTTGCTCCGCTGCCCTTGATTCACGGAGCAGAAGCTCCGTAAATTGCGCGGGCGCGCCGGCAAAATGCCTGGCGCGCCGGCAAAATGCCTGGCGCAAGCGCGCGCAATTTAAATGATCCCGTAGGGGGCGGGAATCATTTAAATTAGGCGCGTTCCCGCGCCGATCGTAGAGCGCATGCTCCGTCGGGAAACTTTCCCGACGTGCATTGCGGCAAATGACGTCGCAAGGACGTCATTTGCTTCAAAGTGAACGTGAATGGCGTCGAGCGCCATTCACGAATCACTTACGCAAACGACGTAAAATTCAAATTTCGCGTCGCGGGAACGACGGGTATACGTAACATTGGCTGCCCCTGCTAATAGCAGGGGCAGCCTTGCGCGAAAACCGCCGTACGTAAACGACGTAAATTGCGTACGCAGGGCGCGCGCAACGTTGTGAATCGGTGTTAGTATGCAATTTGCATACTATACGCTGAGCACAACGGGAACGCCACCTAGCGGCCAACGCTAGAATGCAGCCTAAGATATGCGGTAACCTATGGTTACACAGGCGCAATTGCTTCTTGAATCCGGCCCATTGATTGTGTCAGTAGAGCAGTGGATGGTGTCAGTAGTTTTTTATTTTTATTATTTTATTATTTATTAGAAAAAAAAGTTTGTATTTTTAAAACATCTTTTTTAGAAGCCCCATTAGGGGGCTTTGTTAACCACTTGCCGTCGCCGCACCGTCATAATACGTCCACAAGGTGGCTCTCCTAGGCGAGATCACGTATTATGACGTCCTACCTGTTAGCCGCCACTAGGGGCGCGCGCGCGCGCGCCCCCCGCTCGCCCCCGACTCCCGTGCGTGTGCCCGGCGGGCGCGATCGCCGCCGGGCACACGAGATCGCTCGGTACAGAGCGGGGAACGGGAGCTGTGTGTGTAAACACACAGCTCTCGTTCCTGTCAGCAGGGGAAATGCTTTTCTTCGGTTCATACAATGTATGAACCGAGGATCAGTGTTTCCCCTAGTGAGGCCACCCCCCCCCCCCCCCCACAGTAAGAACACACCCAGGCATACTTAACCCCTTCCCCGCCCCCTAGTGTTAACCCCTTCACTGCCAGTGGCATTTTTATAGTAATCTAATGCATTTTTATAGCACTGATCGCTATAAAAATGCCAATGGTCCCAAAAATGTGTCAAAAATGTCCGAAGTGTCCGCCATAATGTCGCAATACCGAAAAAAAAATTGCTGATCGCCGCCATTACTAGTAAAAAAAATATTAATAAAAATGCCATAAAAATACCCCCTATTTTGTAAACGCTATAACTTTTGCGCAAACCAATCAATAAACGCTTATTGCGATTTTTTTTTACGAAAAATATGTAGAAGAATACGTATCGGCCTAAACTGAGGAAAAAAAATGTTTTTTTATATATTTTTGGGGGATATTTATTACAGCAAAAAGTAAAAAATATTCATTTTTTTCAAAATTGTCGTTCTATTTTTGTTTATAGCGCAAAAAATAAAAAACGCAGAGGTGATCAAATACCACCAAAAGAAAGCTCTATTTGTGGGAAAAAAAGGACGCCAATTTTGTTTGGGAGCCACGTCGCACGACCGCGCAATTGTCTGTTAAAGCGACGCAGTCCCGAATCGCAAAAAGTACTCTGGTCTTTGGGCAGCAATATGGTCCGGGGGGTAAGTGGTTAAAATATCATGGCCCGGATTCAGAAAGCACTTACGCCGATGTATCTCGATATACGCCGCGTAAGTGTAAATATGCGCCGTACCCAGAAAACAAGATACGCCGGAAAATAGGCTTCTTCCGACCGACGTAAATTTCTTACGCCGGCGTATCGTAGGCGCATATTTACGCTGGACGCATCTGCCGCTCCCATTGATTTCCTTTTCAAATATGCAAATGAGTGAGATACGCCCATTCAGAAACGTACGTTTGGCCGGCGCAGGCTACGCGCGGTGCGCGTAAGTGCAATGTCCGGCGTAAAGTCACCCCTCATAAAGCAGGGGTAACTTTGCACCAGAGTTGCACAGGTCAGCTGGAGAGCAGCTACAGCAGCACCGTTACGGACGAGCTAAGCAACCACACTTGCAGGACAACACATCTGTATGCCAACATGCCAGGGGCAGCCGTGGTCATAGCACTACTGCGTCTACGGGCACGGGAGAGGATATTCCGCACGCGCATTGACGTCTTTGGCATGGGTGATTCGGAGGTGTATCGCATCTTCAGATTCAGCCCTGATGCCATCCTGGAATTAGCCACAACCCTGCATGATGACATCACCAGCAAGACACACCGCGCACATGCAGTGCAGCCACTGGTTAAGGTACTGGCAACACTGCATTTCCTTGCAAGTGGATCTTTTCAACGTACAAGTGGAGTCGTGTCTGGGATGTCACAATCCACCATGAGCAGATGTGTGCACCAGGTTGTCCCCGCAATCCTCAGACGCATGTCCCACCACTTCATCAGACCCACCCAGGAGCATCAGCGGCAGAAGGCAAGGGGTGATTTCTTCAGAATTGCCAGATTCCCACGCACTGTGGGGGCCATTGATTGCACACATGTGGCACTACGGCCCCCCCCCCCCCCCGTGACACAGAGCACATATACTGCAATCGTAAGCAGTGGCATTCCATCAACGTACAGGTGATAGCCGATGCCAAATGCCTAATATGGTACGTCCGTGCCAAACACCCAGGGTCCAGCCACGACAGCTTTATATACCGTCAAAGCGACATCCCAACAGAATTCGAACAGAACGTGTATGGGGACAGCTGGCTGGTTGGCGAGTGACATGGGTGTCAGGCATGACTGTCCGACCCCATGATGCAGACATCACGAGGGGCACATGCACGACTAACATCCTCCTGTCTTTTCCCTTCCAGGTGACTCTGCATATGCCCTGGGACCTCATCTCCTGACTCCATACCGGAATCCCCAAACCAGAGGAGAGAAAATACAATGCGGCACACATACGCACCCGTGCAGTGGTGGAACGCACATTTGGCCTCCTGAAGTCCCGTTTCCGATGCCTGGATAAGTCCGGGGGGACCCTGTTGTATTCCCCAAACTTTGTGTGCCAGATCATCGGTGCATGTTGCATGCTGCTCAACTTCGCCATGAGAAAGGGCCTGCAGATTGAAATACGTGATGACCTGACCCCCCAACCACACAGTCCCCCCCTAACCGAGGCTACCCCGTCTGCTGAGGGAACAGCAGTCAGGAGTTGTCTCGTGGAACGCATCTTTGCATGTTAAACATACACATTCATCATGGCACACGGACAATGCACGCATGCATACCACTGTGGTCCCTAGCTCACACACACCACATCCACATCACATTGGATTAGCCCAAGTCCACCATGCATGACTTGGGAGCAGCAACGCCGCGCCAAGGCCCCAATGGTGTCGCTGTCCATTCATACCACATTCACACGGTCGTGGGGATAACTTCTCCCCGACGACCCAGGGTGACACACCTTACTGGCAGGAGTGTCACCCCCACATTCACACACCAGTCACACTGTAGCCTGCACTACTCCCCGTGTGCAGGGTTTATATAAAAAAAAAAATCATAACCTGAGTGAAAATAATAAAAACACTCATCACCTGAGTATACAAATAAATCCAAAAACTCAGCACTTGAGCATAAAAGAAAACCCAATAAAAAAATCATCTGCCCTGTCGTGGGCTACGCCTGGTGCCTAGGCTCCTGGGCCGCAGTTGCCTGGGGGGAGCCTCAAGTGGGGGGGGGGGGGGAAGTGGGGCGTCTGGTGGTGGAATATCCCCCGGTCTCTCCCTGGCTGCCTGCCTGCCCTCCAATGCCAGGGCTATGCGGTGGAGGAAAATATTGGTCACAGCCAAACAAAAAAAAAAAAACGACTGTAAATAAACTATGTCCTGAGCTGGTTGATTATAAATAATTCATTTAAAAATGAAAATCCTGAATTTGGCCACTAGATGGAACTAAGTATCATAGAGATTTCCTATACTACTTGGCTACATCTAGTGGCCAAGTGCAGTACTGTTCATTTAAAATCATTGATTTACATTTAAACACCAGGTAAAATAGCCTCTTTTTCCCGGTACACTTGTTTTTGCCTCCTTCACACACAACGAAAGAACTTTCAGTGGGCAAATTCCTTTTTAACTGCTTTCCGTCCAGCGACTTACTGACACATCGCTGGATAAGGAAAGATCTTTTTTTCAGCAAGCGATTACCTTCAAAGTAAAAAGTAATCCTAATGGCTACTGGGTTACTTTTACAGGTGATGGATGGGGGTCCCACCTCCTTCCTGCCGCCACCTTTACTGGGCCATAGCGAGTGATCAGGGAGCCTGGTTAGTATGCGACTCGTGGCATCCGGTTCCTGGGACACATTGGGCCAGATTCAGGTACATCGGCGTATCTTTTGGCCGGCGTAGCGCATCTCATATCGGTCATCCATCCATCGGTTCGATTTTAAAGCAAGTTTTCTTTTTTTTGACCGAAGGACAACAGACCGATGGGGCGTACACACGGTCGGTTTGGACTGATGAAACTGAACTTCAGTGCGTTTTCATCGGTTTGGACCGGTCGTGTGTACGCCAGGGTTTGACAAATTTGCTTGGAATCTAGGAGCCAGCTAAAAAAGTTAGGAGCCAGAAAACGCGCCCCCCCCCCCCGACGAGCTTGCGCGCAGAAGCTAACACATACGTGAGTAGCGCCCGCATATGTAAATGGTGTTCAAACCACACATGTGAAATATCGCCGTGATTGGTAGAGCGAGAGCAATAATTCTAGCCCTAGACCTCCTCTGTAACTCAAAACATGCAACCTGTAGATTTTTTTAAACGTCGCCTATGAAGATTTTAAAGGGTAAAAGTTTGTCGGCATTACATGAGCGGACGCAATTTTGAAGCGTGACATGTTAGGTATGAATTTACTCGGCGTAACATTATCTTTCATAATATAAAAAAAATGGGGATAACTTTACTGTTGTCTTATTTGATTAAAAAAAGTGTAATTTTTTCCCAAAAAAGTGCGCTTGTAAGACCGCTGCGCAAATACGGCGTGACACAAAGTATTGCAACGATCGCCATTTTATTCTCTAGGGTGTTAGGATAAAAAATATATATAATGTTTGGGGGTTCTAATTAGAGGGAAGAAGATGGCAGTGAAAAATAGTGAAAAATGACATTAGAATTGCTGTTTAACTTGTAATGCTTAACTTGTAATACCAACGGCCACCACCAGATGGCGCCAGCTCACACATCTGGTGGTAATAACTTGTAATACCAACGGCTCACCACCAGATGGCGCCAGCTCACAAAAAAAAAAAATATTTTATTTTTTTGCCCAACTTCCAAGTCGCCAGGATGCCATTTCTAGTCGCCATGGCGACCTGGCGCCCAGGATTTGTCGAGCCCTGGTGTACGCGGCCTTACAGAAATATTGAAATCCTGATTGACCAAAGTCCACGTCAAATTTACAACAAACTTTATTTGGCGACCACATCTAGGACCTGCTGCTCGCCCCGAAGCCGGTGGGTACTCTCAGGTGCGAGACGGGACCTATCTTTGAAACATTTGCCGCATTCAACATGAATATGGCTTCTTCCCACTGTGAACCTTTTCATGCTTTGTAAGCCCCGCTTTATGGGAATAGCGTTTATTACACTGAGAACAGGAGTAAGGCTTCTCCCCCGTGTGAGTCCGCTGATGTGAAATAAGACAGTCCCTCCGGGTGAAACACTTCCCGCACTCAGGACAGGAAAACGTCTTGTCGGCCGTGTGAAGCCTCTGATGGTTAGAAAGATTACGCCTTCCTGTAAACCGCTTTCCACATATCGAGCATGAATATGGCTTCACCCCGGTGTGAGTCAGACGATGTTTGGCAAGAGTCTGTTGCAGCCTGAAACTCTTCCCGCACTCGGAGCACTCGTGCGGCTTCTCCCCGGTATGCGTCATGTGATGCTTAGCGAGACTTTGTTTTAGCGGAAACCGCTTTCCGCATTCCGAACACGAGAACGGCTTCTCGCCCGTGTGCGTTTTGCGATGGCGGACGAGCTGCGACTTCTGTACGAAACGTCTGCCGCAGTCGGAACAGGAAAACTGTAATTCGCCGGTGTGGATTTTTTGATGAGTTTGTAGCTGGGAGTTATAAAGGAAACCTTTCCCGCATTCGGGGCAGGAGTATGGCTTCTCTCCCGCGTGACTCATCTGATGCCGGACGGCACACGACTTCTGGAGAAAACATTTGCCGCAGATGGAACATGGAAATGGCTTCTCGCCGCTGTGGCTTTTTTCATGTCTCTGAAGAATGGTCCTATTAGAATAGAGTTTCCCACATTCAGAACAGGCGTACGGCCTCCCCACTGTGGGAGTTTTTCTATTTCTGCATGGGCGCTGTGATGGATCTGCAGGGCGGAGGAGATGTGGTGTGTGGTTTGGGGTATTGGCGGGTTCTTCTGCAGAATCTGAAGTGATGCCATCATCCCCTGAGCTTACAGGCCTTTCTTCTATTCCGTTTGTTCTGAATTGTCCCTCTAAGGAAAACAAGCAGCAAAAAACGTAAAAGTGGGTGTAAACCTCAGAAATAAAACAGGAACAAAGCATATCCCTTATCTCAATCCAGAGTACCAAGTGCCATTTGTGTCAGCTGCCTCATTATTCTGACAAGTTTTCCCGACACCAATAGACCAGCCTTTCACAAACCGAGAGCTGGCTCACCTGGAGGCTGCCCTTTCTTCCTTAACCACTTAACCCCCGGACCATATTGCTGGTCAAAGACCAGAGCACTTTTTGCGATTCGGGGACTGCGACGCTTTAACTGACAATTGCGCGGTCGTGCGACGTGGCTCCCAAACAAAATTGGCGTCCTTTTTTTCCCACAAATAGAGCTTTCTTTTGGTGGTATTTGATCACCTCTGCGGTTTTTATTTTTTGCGCTATAAACAAAAATAGAGCGACAATTTTGAAAAAAATTAATATTTTTTACTTTTTGCTGTAATAAATATCCCCCAAAAATATATAAAAAAACATTTTTTTTTCCTCAGTTTAGGCCGATACGTATTCTTCTACATATTTTTCGTAAAAAAAAAAAAAATCGCAATAAGCGTTTATGGATTGGTTTGCGCAAAAGTTATAGCGTTTACAAAATAGGGGGTATTTTTATGGCATTTTTATTAATATATTTTTTTTACTAGTAATGGCGGCGATCAGCGATTTTTTTTCGGTACTGCGACATTATGGCGGACACTTCGGACACATTTTTGGGACCATTGGCATTTTTATAGCGATCAGTGCTATAAAAATGCATTGGATTACTATAAAAATGCCACTGGCAGTGAAGGGGTTAACACTAGGGGGCGGGGAAGGGGTTAAGTATGTCCCTGGGTGTGTTCTAACTGTAGGGGGGGTGGCCTCACTAGGGGAAACACTGATCTTCTGTTCATACATTGTATGAACAGAAGATCAGCATTTCCCCCGCTGACAGGACCGAGAGCTGTGTGTTTAACGAGAAATCGCGGGTGCCCGGCGGCGATCGAGCCCGCCGGGCACACGCACACACACGCACGGAAGTCGGGGGCGAGTGGGGGGCGCGCACGCGCCCCTAGTGGCCGCTCGAAGAGCGGATGTATAGCTACGGGCTCTCGCCCAGGAGAGTCGACCTGCCGCCCTATAATGACGGTGGCTGGTCGGCTAGTGGTTAAAGGAAAAGCAACACGCCAGAAGCCCAACATTACTCAAGGTAGAAGAAAACCCTGTGTGTGTGTCTGCACCCAATCCAACAAACCAACAATAACAGCCGCTCTGATCAATTTAAAACTAGCAAAAAGTCCTCAAAAGAGAGACAGGTGGCAATACGAACATTATAGAGGTTTCAACTCTTACCCTCCCTACATTCAAAACAAAAGAAAACATTTTTAGCTAGATTCGGAAAGAGTAAGGCCGGCATATCAGTAGATACACCGACCTAACTCAGAATCTGCGCCGTCCTAAGTTTTAGTGTACTCTCAAACTGAGATACACTTAAACCTATCTAAGATACGACGGCTTGCGCCGTCGTATCTTAGGGTGCAATATTTAGGCTGGCCACTAGGTGGCGCTTCCGTTGAGTTTGGCGTAGAATATGTAAATCACTAGATACGCCTATTCACGAACGTACGTGCGCCCGTCGCAGTATAGAATACGCCATTTCCGTAAGAGATACGCCGCCTAAAGATAAACACGCCCCCTAGGTGGCGTAGTCAATGTTAAGTATGGCCGTCGCTCCCGCGTCGAAATTTGAAAATTTGTTTGCGTAAGTCGTCCGTAAATAGGGCTGGACGTAATTTACGTCCACGTCAAAACCAATACGTCCTTGCGGCGTACTTTGGAGCAATGCACACTGGGATATGTACACGGACGGCGCATGCGCCGTTTGTAAAAACGTCAATCACGTCGGGTCACGAGTAATTAACATAAAACACGCCCCCCCATCCTCATTTGAATTAGGCGCGCTTACGCCGGCCACATTTACGCTACGCCGCCGTAACTTAGAAGGCAAGTACTTTTTGAATACAGTACCTGCCTATCTAACTTACTGGGGCGTAGTGTAAATACGCCGCCGCAAAGATGCGCGACCCTACATGAATCCAGCTATTTATCTGGAATAGGGCTTTAGTATGAATGCTCAAGAAAGTGAGACCTGCAAGGAGGTCGGGGGCTCCTGACCCCCCCACTGGGCACATACTGTCTCCCCATTACTGTCTACTGACAGAGGAGGGGGAGGGGAGAAGAAGAGATTGTTGTAGTGACTGAACAAGGAGAATCTGGGACTCTTCTCTGGATTTAGTGTTTATTACTCACCTGTGCGGATCTCTGTAGGGATTTCTTATTTCTTATATGGACCATCACCCATCACATTTGTCTCATGTTCTTCACTTATTACTTTTCAACTACACTATGTAAAGCAACACAGTAGGATGAATACCCAATAGGGAGTACCCTAAAAGTGGATATGTTCTTTGTGTTTATACTCACCTGTGCTGATTGCTACAGGAATGTCCTCCTCTTCAATCTTCACAAGTTCATCTTCCTCCTTCTCGGCTTTAATGTCTCTCTGAGTGGTTCTGGTGTCTCCGGGGTCTAAAAAAAAGGATGAGAATGAAGCCTCTTGAACATGTAAGGAGGGATCCCCAAAGTGTGTGCAGAAACGTCCAAATTTGATTAAAATGTTGAAATTTGGTTCAGCAGGGACCAGACGTATTTTCATCAGTGTGTGACCATCCCCACTTGATATTTTTTTTTTGATTGGGGGCTGCAGCGGCTGATCCGTATATAGTTGCAACAGCATGTGCCACTGATGGAATACAATGCCCCTGTGAGCAGCGATTTCTCCATCCACATGGAGAAACCTGCCTGCTGAATGAAAAAAATAAAATAAATATGTCCAGCCTAATAGAGGCTGATGGCTCCTGACTCCCCCACTGGGCACATACTGTCTCCCCATTACTGTCTACTGACAGAGGAGGGGGAGGGGAGAAGAAGAGATTGTTATGGTGACTGAGCAAACTTTGGGGTTGTTCCCTCACTCATTACTGTTCAACTATTCGTTGTAAACCTACACAGCCAGATGAATGCCCAATGAGAAGCATCCTAAAAGTGGATGTGTTTTCCGTTTTAAGTTCTACTCACCTGTACTGATCTCTATAGGAACTTCCTCCTCTTTAATGCTCACATATCCCTCTTCCTCCTCCCTGCCTTTGATGTCTCTCTGAGTGTCTCCGATATCTGTGAAAAAAGAGGAGAGTGAAGCCCCCTGTAACGTGTAAGGAAGGACCCCAGAAAATGTGTGCGTGGGGAAAGCACAGGTATATCGTTTCTCTGTGGAGAAAGGTGGGATCACATCTCTTGGCTGGTAATACACGACCCGATATGAAGAGGATCGCTGAAGTCTTAAAGTGATACTAAACACACGGGGCAGATCCACAAAGATCTGTGTGACGGTATCGGTATGATATCCCCGTCAACGTTCCCTTCTTCCCATAACGAAAATCACCCCAATATTCCACGAGGAGGGATATCCCTGGAATCGCCCAGAAAGCCACACATGAGACCAGCTTACTGCTTGAACAACACAGACTTTAATGTTATCACACACACAGCTTATATGTCATTTCCAAAACTGTTACAATGACAAATCTCCGCCCCCCTCACACTGGGGCTTCCATACAGATTATAGGTAGACACGACGGGGCCGATGCTGAAACACATTTTCTTTAGACAATGACATCAATGACGCTGAGCACTAGCTGTACTGAATACATCAACCAGACCGCTCGACCCCGCATATAGAGAGATAATTACCACAATGAAGCAATCAGAATAATTAACACAAGCCACTTAAACCCAGCTCTCCTTCACACAACACAATAGATCAATTAACCTTTAGAAATAGTGAGGGGACATTAGCACATCAATAACCTGGCTAGCAGGGAGCAGTAAACTGAGACATATAGGCAAATGTATCACAATGGCCCCCCTTTTGCTCCCTGCTCCGGCAAACCCGGTTGGACCTTCCCTGGTCCAGTAGGGTTGACGGGTTCAGAGCTATTAGTCAGAGGTTAACTCCGTTTGGCATGACTGACCTCCCTTGGCAACTGCTTCAGACTCAGGTATGTCACCGGGTCGTCAGATCACACGCCGGTCAGTCCCCAAGTCTTTGTGCGATCTGCAAAGTCACCAGAAGTCAGTGTGAAGACAGCGAATGGGTCTGTGCGCCGCCGTCTAGGTGTCCCGCTATGGGAGGGGGCAGGTTATGGCTCTGAAGTGACAATTCCAGGAGATTCATAAAAAGAAAAAGTTATATTTGTTGTAGCACTGGTGCTCAGAGTCCGGGGGGGGGGGGGGGAGAGAGGGGACTCAGAGCCCCATAAGGTCAGCCACCCCCTGCTCCCTCCGCAGCCGCCGGTTCTCCTCTTGGAGCTTCTCCAGCTCCATCTCCAGTTCATGGAGCCTGGGGGGGTCAGCCTGCTGTGACCTCAGGTGGTTGTTCTCCTCCTCCATGCGGCTTATGCACTCCTCCAGCTCTATGTACTCACGGATCAGCTCCTGCTTGCTCATGTCCTGCAGGCTCTCCACGTGGTCCTTCATCATCAGGAACTGGGTGGTGGTGTAAGGGGCCACCGGTGGGCCCTTGGCGAACATCTCGGCACGCATCTGGGACGCCCGCTGCGACTCCCTCTCCTCCAGTCGCTTCTTCTCCTCCCAGGTCAGCTTGTTATACGGCTTCCAGGACCTCTTCTTCTTGAAGGGTGGCCGGCGGTGCCTCTTTCTGCCCAGCTGCCTCCAGGGCCCCTCCGGCTCAGGGCTGTCGCCCATGACCAGCTGACAATGGTGTTCCCTGTTGTCCGTAATAACAGATTGTACCATGAGGGCTTCGTAAGGGGTGCCCAATGGTTCTTCTTGACCCAGCTCCTTTGGATCCGAAGCCGAGTCTACACAATGGGCTGCTGCTGGTGGGCGGTACCCAGGTTGAGACCAATTTGACCTGGTGTTGTCATTCATGGGGCAATTCTGCTTGAAGTGACCCAGCTGTTTGCACCGGAAGCAGCGTTGTTCGTTGCCCTCCTGGCGATGATAGCGAGGGCTAGATGTCACCGGTCTGTTAGGAGGTTGGTATCTAGCGGTTGGTGGGTGTGAGGGCACCGTTTGTGGTGGAGGTTGTTCCTGTGGTGTGACCTGGTTCGTCTTGCGAGTATCTGCATATTCATCCGCCAACTTCGCGGCCTCTGGTAGAGTCATGGGCCTGCGATCTCTCACCCAATCCTTGACGTCCGTCTGGATGTGATTGTAAAATTGCTCCAGGAGCATTAGTTGCAAAATGTCCTCTGCGGTGGTGGCCTGGCTGCTGTTAGCCCAGTTAGAGGCCGACCGGGACAATTGGCATGCCCATTCCGCATAAGAGTCTTTCGTGGTTTTGCGTGAGTCCCTGAACTTCTGTCGGTGGGACTCTGGGGTTACTGCATAACGAGCCAGGAGCACTTCTTTAACCCGGGCGTAGCTATGGATATCCTGATCTGGCACGGTCCGGAAAGCATCAGAAGCTTTGCCTGACAGTTTGCCTGACAATATTGAAACCCAGTCTCCTCTAGCTATTCGGTGCAGGTTACATTGTCGCTCAAAATCCGCCAGGAAGTTATCAATCTCACAGTCCTTTTCATCAAAAGCTTTAAAAGCGCTAAACGGAATCTTCCTTGCGTCTGCTGTGCTGTACTCACTGTTCGTAGAAGGTGCGGCTGCTTGTTGGACTGCTGCCAGTTTTAACTGTAGCTCTGCGTCCCTTATTTGTTTATCCTTCTGTAGTTCTGCGTCCCTTATTTGTTTATCCTCCTGTAGCTCTGCGTCTCTTATTTGTTTATCCTTCTGTAGCTCTGCGTTTACTAACATGTCCATCACTTTCAGTACCACATCTGGCGTTGGGTTCGGGCCGAACCACGCTAGCTTCTCTCTCATTAGCTTGTTGGCTGGCGATTCCTCCTCCTGAATCACTGGTGTCTCCATCTCTTGTACTGCTGGCGTTGCTGCAATCCCGTCCTCCTGGTCTAGCTCCATTGATTCTGCTATGATGACCCGCTTGGTTTTGTTGCTAGCAATCCTTCCACGAACTTCCAGTAGTTCTTCCAGTGTCTGCTTGGAATCCGGGTGTGAAGGGGAATAGAAGGGAAAAATCCCACTGCTACCAACCAATTGTGACGGTATCGGTATGATATCCCCGTCAACGTTCCCTTCTTCCCATAACGAAAATCACCCCAATATTCCACGAGGAGGGATATCCCTGGAATCGCCCAGAAAGCCACACATGAGACCAGCTTACTGCTTGAACAACACAGACTTTAATGTTATCACACACACAGCTTATATGTCATTTCCAAAACTGTTACAATGACAAATCTCCGCCCCCCTCACACTGGGGCTTCCATACAGATTATAGGTAGACACGACGGGGCCGATGCTGAAACACATTTTCTTTAGACAATGACATCAATGACGCTGAGCACTAGCTGTACTGAATACATCAACCAGACCGCTCGACCCCGCATATAGAGAGATAATTACCACAATGAAGCAATCAGAATAATTAACACAAGCCACTTAAACCCAGCTCTCCTTCACACAACACAATAGATCAATTAACCTTTAGAAATAGTGAGGGGACATTAGCACATCAATAACCTGGCTAGCAGGGAGCAGTAAACTGAGACATATAGGCAAATGTATCACAATCTGCATCGGCGCAGCGTATCTAAGATACGCTACGCCGCCGTAACTTACTTGGCATAAGTTCGAATCCTCAACGAATTTGCGCCGTAAGTTACGGCGGCGTAGTGTATATCTCTCGCGGCGTAAGGGCGCGGAATTCAAATGCGGTGGGTAGGGGGCGTGTTTCATTTAAATGAAGCACGTCCCCTCGCCGAACGAACTGCGCATGCGCCGTCCCTAAAATTTCCCGTCGTGCATTGCGCTAAGTGACGTCGCAAGGACGTCATTGGTTTTGACGTGAACGTAAATGGCGTCCAGCCCCATTCACGGACGACTTACGCAAACAACGTAAAATTTTCAAAATTAGACGCGGGAACGACGGCCATACTTAACATTGAGTATGCCACCATATAGCAGCTTTAACTATACGCTGGAAAAAGCCGAACGGAAACGACGTAAAAAAATGCGACGGCCGCGCGTACGTTTGTGGATCGTCGGAAACAGCTCATTGCATACTCGACGCGGATTACGACGGGAACGCCACCTAGCGGACGTCGAAAAATTGCATCTGTCGGATCTAACCCAGATGCCGTTGTATCTTGGTTTGAGGATTCAAATTAAAGATACGACGCTATGAGGATCTGGCCCACAATGTTTAACCGCTTCAGCCTCGGACCATTTCACTTGCCAAAGACCAGGCCACTTTTTGCGATTCGGCACTGCGTCGCTTTAACTGACAATTGCGCGGTCGTGCGACGTGGCTCCCAAACAAAATTGGCGTCCTTTTTTTCACACAAATAGAGCTTTCTTTTGGTGGTATCTGATCACCTCTGCGGTTTTTATTGTTTGCGCTATAAACAAAAATAGAGCGACAATTTTGAAAAAAATGCAATATTTTTTACTTTTTGCTATAATAAATATCCCCGCAAAATATAAAAAAAACATTTTTTTTCCTCAGTTTAAGCCGATACGTATTCTTCTACATATGTTTGGTAAAAAAAAACAAATCGCAATAAGCGTTTATCGATTGGTTTGCGCAAAATTTATAGCGTTTACAAAATAGGGGATAGTTTTATTGCATTTTTATAAAAAAAAAATAGTTTTACTACTAATGGCGGTGATCAGCGATTTTTTTCGTGACTGCGACATTATGGCGGACTCTTCGGACAATTTTGACACATTTTTGGGACCATTGTCATTTTCACAGCAAAAAATGCATTTAAATTGCATTGTTTATTGTGAAAATGACAGTTGCAGTTTGGGAGTTAACCACAAGGGGGCGCTGAAGGGGTTAAGTTTGACCTCATTTGTGTTTCTAACTGTAGGGGGGTGTGGCTGTAGGTGTGACGTCATCGATTGTGTCTCCCTATAAAAGGGATCACACGATCAAGGACGGCGCCACAGTGTAGAACGGGGAAGCTGTGTTTACACACAGCTCTCCCCGTTCTTCAGCTCCGGGGACCAATCGCGGGACTCCAGCGGCGATCGGGTCCGCTGGTCCCGCGGCCGCATTCACAGAGCTTCGGACCGGGTCGCGCGCCCACGACCCACGGCTGGGCACTTAAAGAAGACGTACCTGTACGTGCCCAGCCGTGCCATTCTGTTGACGTATATGTGCAGGAGGCGGTCCTTAAGTGGTTATAAACAAGTGTATGGCCAGCTTAATAGACGTTGATGACTCCTGACTCCCCCACTGGGCACATACTGTCTCCCCATTACTGTCTACTGACAGAGGAGGGGGGAGGAGAAGAGATTGTTGTAGTGACTGAACAAGAAGAATCTGGGACTCTTCCCTGGATTGAGACTGCATTCACACCCGAGGGACGAAACGCGTTTGGCACCAAAGTACCTTTTTTGGCACAATAAGTGTCAGTTTTTGTTTGGGGTGCCATTAAAAAATAGGAGATTGTTGTAGTGACTGAACAAGGAGGATCTGGGACTCTTCTCTGGATTTAGTGTTTATTACTCACCTGTGCTGAGCTCTGGAGGAATCTCCTCCTCCTTACACAGATGATCCCACCTCACAGATTGCTCTTCTTCATTTTCAGCTTTAACAACATTCATAACTTCACCCTGGATAAGACAAGATAAAATATCCTGGATAACAAGATGAAATTTAGGAATACCACCATAAAGATCGGGTGGGATTTATCCTGCAACGTCAGGCAAGTGACAATATCCACAGGGGGATACTCTTGATTAGGGATGAGCTCCGGCGTGTTCGCACAGTCCACGTGCAGAGCCCGCCAGGAAGTCTGCACGGCGCCAACCACAGGCAGGGAGACATTTCCCGATCTCTGCAGCCGAGCATCGGGACAATGTCTTCCTGCCTGTGATTAGCGCAGCGCCGTGCCGACTTCCTGACGGGCTTTGCACGTGGACTGTGCGAACACGCCGGAGCTCATCCCTACTCTTGATCCATGCACTCCACAAATGGCAAATACTGAGCTATCTCCTGTCATTGGATATTCAAAAAGCCTATGGCATTGATGGCGAAACTTGGCACCCCAGCTGTTTTGGAACTACATTTCCCATGATGCTCAACTGCACAGCAGAGTGCATGAGCATCATGGGAAATGTAGTTCCAAAACCTCTGGGGTGCCAAGGTACGCCATCACTGGCCTATGGCATGGATTCTTGGCGATACCTCCATTACATTCTGAAACGTTGGGGCTTTTGCCTCAACTTTCTTCAGTGGGTAACATCGCTCCCACAACAGTCCCCTGGCTTACATAAAATATGCCAGTTATCAATTTGCCCTCTCGTGAGTCAACAGGTGCAGTCCCCAACGTAGGTGGTCAGACACTATAGCTGGCTACTCTGCACTTCACCTATAGCAGCACCCTTTCCCTTAAAGACAAGCAGGCCTACCGGTACTTGGTTGCCCCCAGTACTTAAACACAATGCTATAGAGCAGGGTTTGACAAATTTGCTTGGAATCTAGGAGCCAGCTAAAAAAGTTAGGAGCCAGAAAACGCACCCCGCCCCGTCGAGCTTGCGCGCAGAAGCGAACACATACGTGAGCAGCGACCGCATATGTAAACGGTGTTCAAACCACACATGTGAAGTATCGCCGTGATTGGTAGAGCGAGAGCAATAATTCTAGCCCTAGTCCTCCTCTGTAACTCAAAACATGCAACCTGTAGATTTTTTTAAATGTCGCCTATGAAGATTTTAAAGGGTAAAAGTTTGTTGGCATTCTACGAGCGAACGCAATTTTGAAGCGTGACATGTTGGGTATGAATTTACTCGGCGTAACATTATCTTTCATAATATTAAAATAAATGGAGATAACTTTACTGTTGTCTTATTTTTTTATTAAAAAAAGTGTAATTTTTTTCACTAAAAAGTGCGCTTGTAAGACCGCTGCGCAAATACGGCGTGACAGAAAGCATTGCAATGATCGCCATTTTATTCTCTAGGGTGTTAGGATAAAAAATATATATAATGTTTGGGGGTTCTAATTAGAGGGAAGAAGATGGCAGTGAAAATAGTGAAAAATAGTGAAAAATGACATTAGAATTGCTGTTTAACTTGTAATGCTTAACTTGTAATACCAACGGCCACCACCAGATGGCGCCAGCTCACAAAAAAAAAGCCAAGTCGCCAGGACACTATTTCTAGTCGCCATGGCGACCTGGCGACCTGGATTTGTCAAGCCCTGGCTTAAGTGATCATGACACATTGAAACCCAAGCTTAAATAAAACTAAACCCAAATATAAAAGGTGTGGATATAGTGGGTCCCGAAAATAAACTCTGTTTGCAGATGATATTCTCCTTTTTTTTTAACACATCCCCACAAATATTTACACCTAATCTTTTTACGAATGTTGGCCCGTTTCATGCGAATTTTGGGCCTGAAGGTCAACCAGCAAAAATCTAAGGCCCTGTACACACGATCGAACGCGGACCAGTTTCAGCAGACAGATCCGACCGTGTGTACAGCCTAGCAGACAGGTTTTTCCAGCAGACAAGTTTTAAAGCATGCTTTAAAACTTGTCGGCTGGAAACCCGTCCGTCCGACATGTCCGCTGGTTAGTACGCCTAACCAGCGGACAGATATCTCCCGCATGCGTCGAATGGATTCGACGCATGCGTGGAAGTATTTTACTTCCTGGTTTGGTGACGTGGCGGCGTCAACGTCACCGCGCTGTCTGTCCGCGGGGATTTCGGTTTGATGGCGTGTACAGCCATCAGACCGAAATCTCCGAGCGGACATGTCCGATGAAAACGGTCCGCGGACAAGAGGGAGCACAGGGTGTGCATTCCCTGGTTAACACTGACACGCATTTCAGCCAATTAGGTTCACCGGATCTGGTTACTGGTCACCTGATTGGCTGAAACGACACTGAGGGCGGGAGAAGACATTGAGGGATCGTGGAGGAGGATGGCTGACCCGGGAAAGGTAAGTGCCGGGCGGTGGGTCAATCTGGCAGTATTTTGGGGCAATTATATGGGGAAAACTGGTAGCATTTTACGGGGAAACTGGCGGCATTTTACGGGGCTAACTGGCGACAATTGATGGGCACAGTGGCGACAATTGATGGCACAGTGGCGACAATTGATGGGCACAGTGGCGACAATTGATGGGCACAGTGGCGACAATTGATGGGCACAGTGGCGACAATTGATGGGCACAGTGGCGACAATTGATGGGCACAGTGGCGACAATTGATGGCACAGTGGCGAGAATTGATGGCACAGTGGCGAGAATTGATGGCACAGTGGCGAGAATTGATGGGCACAGTGGCGACAATTGATGGCACAGTGGCGACAATTGATGGGCACAGTGGCGACAATTGATGGGCACAGTGGCGACAATTGATGGCACAGTGGCGAGAATTGATGGCACAGCGGCGACAATTGATGGGCACAGTGGCGACAATTGATGGCACAGTGGCGACAATTGATAGAACAGTGGCGACAATTGATGGCACAGTGGCGACAATTGATGGCACAGTAGCTGCGTTTGATGGTACAGTAGCTGCGTTTGATGGCACAGCGGCTGCGTGTGATGGCACTGTGGCTGCATGTGATGGCACAGTGGGTTTGTTTGATGGCACAGTGGGTGCGTTTGATGGCACAGTGGGTGCATTTGATGGCACAGTGGCGACAATTGATGGGCACAGTGAGGCTGCAATTGATGTTTTTCTTTTCGCTTGTTTGCGCCCCCCCAAATATTTTGAGCACGAGCCGCCACTGTTCCGCAGTGGCTCTGGTGTGATTTGCACAGGAGCCTGTGCGTCTTTTGGTCCGTTTCAGGTCCGAATTCAGCCAAAACTTGGGGCTGAAATCGGACCTGAAACAGTGAAGGAGGGCGCACCGGACTTCTCCTTCTCCCGCTGAGTGCTCATATGTGAACCCAGCCTAAAGGTTTAAATAAAAAAAAAAGTAAGAAACTCCAGAAATATCATGATTATTAAGACACTTGGTTCCACCTACCTGATCAGCCTGAGAGATCTGAGGTTGTTCCTGAGGGATCTCCTGATGTTCCTGTGTGGAGTCCCGGGAATACAGAGGACGGGGACATCTCTCTGGTGGATTTCTCTTACTGGATCCATCTGTAGGAAACACACACTGACTGAAAACATTGGCCCGGATTCAGATACAATAGTGTATCTATCGGCAGGCGTAACGTATCTCAGATACGTTACGCCGCCGTAAATTAGGGCGCAAGTTCCGTATTCAGAAAGAACTTGCGCCCTAAGTTACAGCGGCGTAACGTATGTGGTCCGGCGTAAGCCCGCCTAATTCAAAGAAGAAGAATCCCAGTGCGCATGCTCGAAATTACGCCGCAAATCGTCAATGCTTTAGACGTGAACGCAACTTACGTACAGCCCTATTCGCAAACGACGTAATCAACGGAAAATTAGACGCTGGCCTGACGTCCATACTTAAAGCGGAGGTTCACCCTTAAATTTTTTATTTTATTTTTTAAGTACCATCCCATCCAGCATACTTGCGTCAGCTATAGTATGTTTTTTTTTTCTGCCGCTGTATTTACCGTTTAATCGCTCAGTTTCGTTTCAGACTCCGGCGGGGAAGTAGGCATTCCTATGAAGAGGGGAACATGATTGACGTCCGGCTATGGCGCGTCACGCGTTCCGAAAAATAGCCGAAATAGGACTCGGCTATATACGGCGCCTGCGCAGTCAGCTCCTAGTCTGTGCGCAGGCGCCGTATATCGCCGTGAAGAGCCGAGTCCTACTCCGGCTATTTTCGGAACGCGCGACGCGCCATAGCCGGACGTCAATCATGTTCCCCTCTTCAAAGTAACGCCTGAAACGAAACTGCACGATTAAACGGTAAATACAGCGCAAAAGAAAAGAAAAAAAAAAAAACATACTATAGCTGACGCAAGTATGCTGGATAGGATGGTACATAGATTTTTTTTAGGGTGAACCTCCGCTTTAACATAGGATACCCCTCATATAGCAGGGGTAACTTTACGCCGGAAAAAGCCTAACGTAAACGACGTAAAAAAATGCGCCGGGCGGACGTACGTTTTTGAATCGGCGTATCTACCTAATTTGCATATTCCTTGCGTAAATCTACGGAAGCGCCAGCGTAAATATGCAGCCTAAGATACGACCGTGTAAGACACTTACGCCGGTCGGATCTTTGGGAAATCTATGCGTAACTGATTCAATGAATCAGTCGCATAGATACGACCCCGCAACTCAGAGTTACGACGGCGTATCCGGAGATACGCCGTCGTAACTGCTATCTGAATCCGGGCCATTGTTTCTATGTCTTTATATCAGAGGATGTGTATCTAGGGGGATCCTCAATACTCTTCTCTCCTTTACAAGAAAGGAAAGTCTCCTCTTACCCGGAGACGTGAGGGGCGGCCGCTTCTCCATCATGACGTCCTTCGCCTTCCTCTCCCTCAGCTTGCACTTGTAAAGTCCTGTAAAAGTTTAGTAAAGCGGCATGAGAGCCTCCCATCAGAGCTCACCATCAACACTATTAGAGCTTACCACCAGAGCTTACCATTAACACCACCAGAGCTTACCATCAACACCATAAGAGCTCATCAGAAGCACCTTTAGAGCTCATCAGAAGCACCTTTAGAGCAGACCATCAGAGCTCACCATTAAAACTCACCATAAGCACCACTAGAACTCATTTTTAACACCATCAGAGCTCTCTTTCAGCCTCAGTGGAGTACTTCATACAATATTCTACACATCAGAGGACAGCAGGAAGATGAGGATCCAGTCCACAGAGTTAGAATTAGAAGGATTCTCACGCTGCTTCAGCTCCCTTCATGGGCTACGACAAGATGGCCGCCAATCTCCCGATGTAGAGACCCTCTTACTGTCGCCGCTGCTTTCCCTCTAGCGGTTGCACCAAGTACGTGACTATTAGGATCATTGGCTGAAGCTAAGGTTTACTTCACAGTCTGGCGTCAAAAAGAACTTCCATTCTTAGCTATGAAAAAAGTGTCCCCAGGGCAGGGGAGTTGTCGACCATTTTGTTGTAGCTCACGGTAAGATGAGAGCGACTCCAACAGTATGGAAATCCTCCTGGAGGGGGTGTTATCTTGGAGAGTGTGAGCTCAGTGAGGAGGAGGTAATAATGTCTTCTTATTATGAGAGAAGGGGGTCCCAGCACTCTGTATGGGGGGGATCATGTCACCTCCACACATCATCATCTTCCTGCTGTCCTCTGATGTGTAGAACATTACATGCTTATATACCTCGGGGGCTAATGATGAGCTCCTCGGGGGCTAATGATGAGCTCCTCAGGGGCTGATGGTGAGCTCCTCTGTGGCTGATGGTGAGCTCCTCCTGGAGCTGATGGTGAGCTCCTCTGGGGCTGATGGTGAGCTCCTCCTGGGGCTGATGGTGAGCTCCTCCTGGGGCTGATGGTGAGCTCCTCCTGGGGCTGATGGTGAGCTCCTCTGGGGCTGATGATGAGCTCCTCTGGGGCTGATGATGAGCTCCTCCTGGGGCTGATGGTGAGCTCCTCTGGGGCTGATGATGAGCTCCTCTGGGGCTGATGATGAGCTCCTCTGGGGCTGATGGTGAGCTCCTCTTGTGGCTGATGGTGAGCTTCTTTGTGACTGATGGTGACTGATGGTGAGCTCCTTTGTGACTGATGGTGAGCTCCTCTGGAGTTGATGATGAGCTCCACTTTGGGCAAACTGTGAGTTCTTTTGGGGCTGATGGTGAGCTCCTCCTGGGGCTGATGGTGAGCTCCTCCTGGGGCTGATGGTGAGCTCCTCCTGGGGCTGATGGTGAGCTCCTTTGTGGCTGAAGGTGAGCTCCTTTGTGGCTGAAGGTGAGCTCCTTTGTGGCTGAAGGTGAGCTCCTCTGAAGTTGATGATGAGCTCCTCTGTGGGCAAACTGTGAGTTCTTCTGGGGCTAATGGTGAGCTCCTTTTGTGGCTGAAGGTGAGCTCCTTTTGTGGCTGAAGGTGAGCTTCTTTTGTGGCTGAAGGTGAGCTCCTTTTGTGGCTGAAGGTG
Organism: Rana temporaria; assembly: GCF_905171775.1. Taxonomy (NCBI): domain Eukaryota; kingdom Metazoa; phylum Chordata; class Amphibia; order Anura; family Ranidae; genus Rana; species Rana temporaria. The sequence goes on from NC_053496.1 coordinate 166,733,878, forward strand.
AGCTCCTTTGTGGCTGATGGTGAGCTCCTTTGTGGCTGATGGTGAGCTCCTTTGTGGCTGAAGGTGAGCTCCTTTGTGGCTGATGGTGAGCTCCTTTGTGGCTGATGGTGAGCTCCTCCTGGGGCTGATGGTGAGCTCCTTTGTGGCTGAAGGTGAGCTCCTTTGTGGCTGAAGGTGAGCTCCTTTGTGGCTGAAGGTGAGCTCCTCTGAAGTTGATGATGAGCTCCTCTGTGGGCAAACTGTGAGTTCTTCTGGGGCTAATGGTGAGCTCCTTTTGTGGCTGAAGGTGAGCTCCTTTTGTGGCTGAAGGTGAGCTTCTTTTGTGGCTGAAGGTGAGCTCCTTTTGTGGCTGAAGGTGAGCTCCTTTGTGGCTGATGGTGAGCTCCTTTGTGGCTGATGGTGATCTCCTTTGTGGCTGAAGGTGAGCTCCTTTGTGGCTGATGGTGAGCTCCTTTGTGGCTGATGGTGAGCTCCTTTGTGGCTGATGGTGAGCTCCTCTGGGGCTGATGGTGAGCTCCTCTGGGGCTGATGGTGAGCTCCTCTGGGGCTGATGGTGAGCTCCTCCTGTGGCTGACGGTGAGCTCCTCTGGGTCTGATGATGAGCTCCTTTTGTGGCTGATGATGAGCTCCTTTTGTGGCTGATGATGAGCTCCTTTTGTGGCTGATGATGAGCTCCTTTTGTGGCTGATGATGAGCTCCTTTTGTGGCTGATGATGAGCTCCTCAGGGGCTGAAGGTGAGCTCCTTTTGTGGCTGAAGGCGAGCTCCTCCTGGGGCTGACGGCGAGCTCCTCCTGGGGCTGACGGCGAGCTCCTCCTGGGGCTGACGGCGAGCTCCTCCTGGGGCTGACGGCGAGCTCCTCCTGGGGCTGACGGCGAGCTCCTCCTGGGGCTGACGGCGAGCTCCTCCTGGGGCTGACGGCGAGCTCCTCTGGAGTTGATGATGAGCTCCTCTGTGGGCAAACTGTGAGCTCCTCTGGGGCTAATGGTGAGCTCCTCTGGGGCTGACGGTGAGCTCCTCTGGGGCTGACGGTACTAGGGAACTATTCCCCAGAAAGCCATACAGCTGTTGCTACCGCAAGGGGTCCCAAAACAGACATTTCAATCTATACCAGGTCATAGCATCTTTAGTAAACAGATATGTATCCTTTTCATTCTGTTGGACCTGTGTGGCCCCGGACATCCACAGGAGACACACATAATATTCAGTGCTATAGAGGATTGGCACAGACTGCTAGAGATGGTTGGAAATTGGTGACATGCTGTGTGTGTGTAGTTGGAGGCTGGTGATAGGCCTCAGGAGACCTTTTTTAAAGATTGGTAATAATTGATGGGCAATGGCATGTTCTGACTAGGCTCCAAACCTACATGTATTGTGATGTCAGAGAAGCTGTGATTGGTCAAGTAACAAAGAGTAGTGGCTCCATGGGATCAGCCATGCGGCGGGCAGGAAGCCTTATAACGGTGAAGCTGTCTACTTACAGGCCTGCAAAAAGAGAACCTTTTCATTATTTTTTAGGACAAAGAGAAGAAATGCCAACACCATAGGAACACCAGCAGCTTCTGATATGTCTGGACGGGGTCTATGGTGAGGAAGACGAAGGTCCCCAGTTGGGCAGAATGCTTAGTAATTTTCTTTATGATCAATACTGGCATCTTTCTAATGCTGTGATACTTGCTGCAGGTCAACCTTTACTCTAAGTACAAACTCCGACATACAGAAGAGTGGCAATATATAGAAGGATCTGAGGATCTGTAGAAGACATCATGATGGAGAACCGGTCGCCCCTCACATCACCGGGTAAGAGGAAACTTTCATGTCTTGTAAAAGGAGAAAAAGAGTATAGATCAGTGGTTGCCAAACTGTGGTCCAGGGGCCAGATGTGGCACTTGACTTTACCTGGGTCTTGAGACAATAACCCAACCACTGGCACCAATTATGGCACACCGTTCCTCCCACTGGCACCAATCATGGGGCACAATTCCTCCCACTGGCACCAATGGTGGGCCACCATTCCTCCCACTGGCACCAATGGTGGGGCACCATTTCTCCCAATGGTGGGGCACCATTCCTCCCGCTGGCACCAATGGTGGGGCACCATTCCTCCCACTAATTCCAACAATGCGACACTATTCCTCCCACTAAAGCAATGGATGGGGTATTGTTAATTCCCACTGGCCACAGTGTCCACCCCCCCCCCCCTAAAGCCAAAAGGATACAAAGCTGGCTTTTTGCTCAAAAGGTTTGTAGACCGCCTGGTATAGCGGATCCACCTAGATTAACCACTTAAGCCCCGGACCAAAATGCAGCTAAAGGCCCAGGCCAGTTTTTGCGATTCGGCACTGCGTCGCTTTAACTGACAATTGAGCGGTCGTGCCACACGGTTCCCAAACGAAATTGGCGTCCTTTTTTTCCCACAAATAGAGATTTCTTTCGGTGGTATTTGATCACCTCTGCGGTTTTTATTTTTTGCGCTATAAACAAAAATAGAGCGACAGTTTTGAAAAAAAAATTCAATATTTTTTACTTTCTTCTATAATAAATATCCCCCAAAAATATATAAAAAAAAAAATTTTCCTCAGTTTAGGCCGATACGTATTCTTCTACATATTTTTGGTAAAAAAATCGCAATAAGCGTTTATCGGTTGGTTTGCGCCAAATTTATAGCATTTACAAAATAGGGGATAGTTTTATTGCATTTTTATAATTTTTTTTTTTTTTTTTACTACTAATGGCGGTGATCAGCGATTTTTATGGCATTATGGCGGACACTTCGGACAATTTTGACACATTTTTGGGACCATTGTCATTTTCACAGCAAAAAATGCATTTAAATTGCATTGTTTATTGTGAAAATGACAATTGCAGTTTGGGAGTTAACCACAGGGGGCGCTGAAGAAGTTATGTTTCACCTAGTGTGTGTTTACAACTGTAGGGGGGTGTGGCTGTAGGTCTGACTTCATCGATCGAGTCTCCCTATAAAAGGGATCACTCGATCGATGCAGCCGCCACAGTGAAGCATGGGGAAGCCGTGTTTACATACGGCTCTCCCCGTTCTTCAGCTCCGGGGAGCGATCGCGACGGGGCGGCTATAAACGAATAGCCGCCCCCTCATCCCGAATCGCTCCCAGACGATTTCCGACCGCCGTATGTACCGGGGGGGGTCCCGATCGGACCCCCGACCCGCGGAAAGGCAGGGACGTACATGTACGCCCATCTGCCTGTACGTGCCATTCTGTGGACGTATATGTACATGCGGCGGTCGATAAGTGGTTAAAGTGACCAGATTTTTAAAATGAAATCCAGGGACACATATTTCTTTCTTTTACTAGTAATGGCGGCAATCAGCGACTCTCTGCCCATCACAGCCTATCAAGTCTTACTCTCCGTGCCCCGTCTACTACTGGGTGGGGAGCGAAGGAAGGTCACTCCGCCAGGGAAGGCAAGGAGATAAGCAGGTGGCTGGCCGGGACTTGAGCCAAGGCCGAAGAAAATGCGAGCGGAGCTGAATGGGCATGCACCCGAAACTGAAGAACTATTCCCTCTGCTCCGACCGGGGACAGTGTCCTCAATCTGGGGACTGTTCCCGGAAACCAGGGATGTCTGGTCACCCTAACCTAGATACAAACATCCTCTGATATAAAGACATAGAAACAATGGCCCGGATTCAAGAAGCAATTGCGCCTGTGTAACCATAATTACACAGCGCAATTGCTTACTTGCCCCGGCGTAACGAATGCTCCTGATTCAGGAACCTCGTTACGCCGACTGCAGCCTAAGATATGCGCGGCATAAGGCTCTTATGCCCGCATATCTTGGGCTGCATTCTTGCGATGGCCGCTAGGTGGCGTTCCCGTTGTGCTCAGCGTATAGTATGCAAATTGCATACTAACGCCTAATCACAACGTTGCGCGAGCCCTGCGTACCCAGTTTCCGTCGTTTCCGTACGGCCTTTTTCGCGTAAGGCTGCCCCTGCTATTAGCAGGGGCAGCCAATGTTACGTATACCCGTCGTTCCCGCGTCGCGAAATTTCAAATTTACGTCGTTTGTGTAAGTGATTCGTGAATGGCGCTGGACGGCATTCACGTTCACTTTGAAGCAAATGACGTCCTTGCGACGTCATTTGCCGCAATGCACGTCAGGAAAGTTTCCCGACGGAGCATGCGCTCTTCGATCGGCGCGGGAACGTGCCTAATTTAAATGATTCTTGCCCCCTACGGGATCATTTAAATTCCGCGCGCTTACACCGGGCATTTTGCCGGCGCGCCCACGCAATTTACGGAGCTACTGCTCCGTGAATCAAGGGCAGCGCAGTAAATTTGCGGGGGCGCAGGGCAAAAACGTTGCCCTGCGCCTCCGTAAAAAAAGCGCAATTGTACCTGAATCTAGCCCAATGTATTCAGTCAGTGTGTGTTTCCTACAGATGGATCCAGTAAGAGAAATCCCCCAGAGAGATGTTCCCGTCCTCTGTATTCCCGGGACTCCACACAGGAACATCAGGAGATCCCTCAGGAGGATCAGGTAGGCGGATCTGATGGTCTTAATTACATTTAAAGCTGAAGTTTAGGTTTGAATTTTCCAGCATAGTTAGATTGGTTCAGCTTAAATTGAATACCTGACCAATTCCCGGAGAAGCTGCAAATCACTTTAGTAGTTGCAGCTACTACACTGATAGCAGCAGTCTTCGGGGTCCAGGGCCAAGTGTCTGCCCTTCTTCATTGTAACCACAGGGGCTCGATTGCTTATTAACCACTTAAGCCCCGGACCAAAATGCAGGTAAAGGACCAGGCCCCTTTTTGCGATTCGGCACTGCGTCGCTTTAACTGACATTTGCGCGGTCGTGCGACGTGGCTCCCAAACAAAATTGGCATCCTTTTTTTCCCACAAATAGAGCTTTCTTTTGGTGGTATTTGATCACCTCTGCGGTTTTGAATTTTTGCGCTATAAACAAAAATAGAGCGACAATTTTGAAAAAAAATCAATATTTTTTACTTTTTGCTGTAATAAATATCCCCCAAAAATATATAAAAAAAATCGTTTTTTTCCTCAGTTTAGGCCGATACGTATTCTACATATTTTTGATAAAAAAAAATCGCAATAAGCGTTTATCAGTTGGTTTGCACAAAATTTATAGCGTTTACAAAATCGGGGATAGTTTTATAGAATTCTTATTAATTTTTTTTTTTTACTACTAATGGCGGCGATCAGTGTTTTTTTTCGTGACTGCGACATTATGGCGGACACTTCGGACAATTTTGACACATTTTTGGGACCATTGTCATTTTCACAGCAAAAAATGCATTTAAAACGCATTGTTTATTGTGGAAATGACAGTTGCAGTTTGGGAGTTAACCACAAGGGAGCGCTGATGGGGTTATGTTTCACCTAGTGTGTGTTTACAACTGTAGGGGGGTGTGGCTGTAGGAGTGACGTCATCGATTGTGTCTCCCTATAAAGGGGATGACACGATCGATGCGCCACCACAGTGAAGCACGGGGAAGCCGTGTTTACATGCGTCTCTCCCCGTTCTTCAGTTCCGGGGAGCGATCGCGGGACCCCAGCGGCGATCGGGTCCCGCGGTCCCGGAGCTTCGGCCAACGCCTGCGAACCACGGCTGGGTAGATCTACAGGACGTGCCGGTACGTGCATCTGCCCAGCTGTGCCATTCTGCAGACGTATATTTACAGTCGGCGGTCCTTAAGTGGTTAATGCCACCATTTAACAATGAATACAAAACATTCTCTAATAGGACGAGATGAAGAGACGGGGTATTGATGTTACGATCTCCTCCTGGACCCAAAAGACTTCTGCTATCACAGTAATAGTGGCGACTACTACAGTGATTTGCAGGTTCTCCAGGGATCGGTTGGATATAAAATATGCATAGTCACATTAGTCAAAGTTGGACCAGTGGAACTATGCTATAAAATCATAGCTAGAAATCGGCTTTCATCTTGGGTAAGCTTTGAAGCTGGGAGTTGGTATCCATGGTAGAAAACGGCAAATTAATTAACCATCATTGATGAACGGCTATGAGGCCAAATGGCACCAAGTAAAACGCGAGCAAAACCACATGTGCCAGTGTTGACCCCCTGCTCCTCCCCCCAAGCAATGGCAGCAAAAACAGTAAAAGTAACAGGGGCTACAGGAAAATCCTTGCAGCCTACACAATCCTCACAGCCTGTGCAATCCCCTAAGAGCTCCCCATCAAAAGGGATACCAGCAGAGACTCAAACTGGGAGAGAAGGGGAATTGGAGTGTGCCCCTTCTGGAAGGGAAATTTTAGAGGCAATCAAAGCAAGTAGTGAAGTGTTGTTAAACAAAATCGATGCCCTGGCAGTAGACGTATGTTCAATAAAACGTGAGTTTGACAAAATACAAAAAAAAACGGCAGAGATGGAGATCCGCATCTCCAAAGTGGAGGAGGAATTAAAGAAGGAGAATGGAGGATGGCGTACTCTGAAAAAACAAATAAAAGAACTCCAGGACAGGGCCGTAGACACAGAGAGCCGCCTAAGGAGAAATAATGTACGCATTTTAGGCCTGCCAGAGAGAGCTGAGGGAGAAAACCCAATCAAATTTGCGGAAAAACTACTAACGGAAGTATTGAAATTGGCAGAGACAACTACAACGTTTGTGGTAGAGCGAGCACATAGAACATCGTTCCGTCTCCCCAAACCAGGGGCACCTCCTTGCCCTTTCTTGGTGCGCCTACTGAATTATAGAGACCGAGATCAAATCCTGTCAACAGCCAGAGAAAGGGCAGATATTCAGTACGAGAACGTTAAGTTGCTGTTCTTCCCCGATTATCCGAGAGAGATTCAGCAGCAAAGAAGAGAATATACAGAGATCCGTAGAAGACTGAGAGAAAAGGGGTTAAAATATAGTCTTTTATACCCTAGTAAACTGCGAGTGACAGATGGGACATACACCCATTTTTTTGAGACCCCAGCCCAAGCGGTGGAATGGCTGGATACTAAATAGACAGACTGGCACTGGCTGCAAGATTTTTCTTCTTTTTTTTGGACATTTTTCTCTTTTTTTTTTTTTTTTCCTCTGCAGACTCCACATGATGTGGGGCCAATCACATACACAAATGTGAAATTTGACAATTGGAACCTTTTCTCTTTTTTTTTTTTTTTTTAGGTTTGGTTTGGGGGGGGGGGGGGGGGGGGGGGGGGAGGGAAAAGGTATAAACCAGGGGTATATAAGAGGATATTGTATAGTGTTTAGTGTTAATTATATCCCCTTAGGGAAGAAAGGAACACACATCTTGAATTAGTGAATGAGTGATTAATTATAAGAATTAATTGGAAATTAGAATTTTGGGTATAATGGAGCAATAATAATTAATAAGTAATTAAGCACTGGAGCACTAGGCCACTTGAGAATACGTGAATTATGGGATAGAAACCGTTCCTCCCCCCCTCCTATCAAGATGTTTTCGGATAGAGGGAGGAAAAGAAAGGGATCTTTTTTCTCTCCCTTTTTTCTTGAGCGTTTATTTTTTTTTTTTGTGTGACATAAGGAATTGTAATATCACGGTAAACTAGGTTAAGATAAACACGGAACACGTAGATATTTATTGGTCATTTATAGAAACAAAGTAATATAATATACACCAAAAAACCGCGCTATCACAACACCGTAAATTCAGGCAGCGGCTAGCGTGTGATGACAAGAAAATAAAACAATATAAAAAGCCGCGCCAGATATCAAAAACAAATGAATATAGTAGTTAAACAGTCCACAGATGGTATAAGTAGTAGTGGATTTTAGATTGGTTCTCCAGCAAAGACAGAATCACTGTATTGATCAGAGGCTGATTTGCATGTAGAGATGTTAGCTTTTCAATGCACCAGGTGACATGCATACAGTGTGTGAGATCCCACCACCGGAATTGTATATCAGCTTACCAGATAGCAAGCCTTTAGTGCAGTTGGCTATAGCCCAGCCACGGCCTTTGAATCCCCTGGGCTAGGATGTTTCAAAATTCCCAATCGAATGGCAGCCTTGATGTTAAAGGTGGTGCGTATTTGCGGTTTGGGACGCAACGCCACTCATCAATAACCACAGTAAAACGACAAGCGTATCCCAATCCTGTGTGCAGGACTTGCTCTCCTCACTATCAGTCCTGCTTCCGATTTTTTTTTTTTTTTTTGGGGGGGGAGGGGTGAAGGAAAGAAAAAAGAAAAGGGGAAAAGGGGGCACAGGGAGGATAATAAAACATAATGTATATGTAATGCTCCCCTAGGGGAAAAAGGGAAATGCATGAGGAATAAGTGATAGATTAGGAATATTGATTTGCATAGATGGAAATATTGTTTTAATTCAATTAATAGGGAGTATCTGGGTGCTCTAAAATCAAGTGAGTGGGAGAGGGGAGGGAGGTGGACAGGAACTGTTCCCTCTCCTTCACCCCCCGTTCACTCTGCCATGTGTGGGGTTTCCTTTTTTTTTTTTTTTTTCTATTAGGGGAAAGGTCCCAAGATATGGAATAACACAAAAAATGCAGAGGTGTAGTTGAAATATATAGAGGAGTAGAGGAGCCCGCCACACAAGTGAATGGGAGATAGGTGGTTGTTTTTTTTTTTCTTCTTTTTGTTTTTTTTGAATGTATCAGGGTACTAGACCTAAAGGAAGAATTATGGTCCGTAAGTTAGGGGATAGAAGAAATTCCTCTCCACTCCCATCCGAGAATGGATGGGGGAAGACAAAAGAGAGGGGAGTGGGGAGAGGTAGGGTGGGGGGAGGGGGAATGAATGAAAGAATGAAGAGAGAATGGGGAAGTCAATGGTGTGATTTAAATACCCAAAGTCAATGGTGCGATTTAGGTACCCAAGTGATACCTCCTAAAAGGTATACTGAACAACGGAGGCTTAAAACCCTCGCATACTGTAGATACCATGCCTGGGAAGGATAACTGCTTTTCGATACTATCCTGGAATGTTCGGGGACTGAATTCAAAGTTTAAACGTGCTTTAATGTTCCAGTACATAAAAAAATTCTCCCCCCAACTGATTGTATTGCAGGAGACGCATTTGATGGGGAAAAAAGTAATAACGTTAAAAAAAGCCTGGATACAGAAAACATATCACTCTACGTATTCTTCATATGCTAGAGGGGTGTCGATCCTAGTGAATAAATCCTTTCCAGGAGAAATAGAGAAGGCCTATATAGATGCAAATGGAAAATATGTTATCTTGGTATATAAGATAGGCAAACAGAGATATGTTATAGCTGCTGTGTATATTCCACCTCCATTCTCGGTGGCAGTACTGAATGAGATAATGGAAAAAATCATTTGGCATATGCCAGCGAGATTGATACTAATAGGAGACTTCAATGCAGTCTTGTCACCAGAGCTGGACAGACCAAAACCCCCTAAACAACATTTTTCAGAATTATATAATTGGGCACAGGAAATGGGGGTAACGGAAGTTTGGCGATGGAAGAATCCAGGAGAAAGGGGATACTCCTGTTTCTCCACCTCCTATAAGACGGCATCTAGAATTGACTTGGCATTTACTGATCCCGCGATGTTAGCAGACATCGCGGAGGCCAAGTATCTGCCGAGTGGCCTCTCTGATCATTCTCCTTTGTTTCTATCGGTACGTATTCCAATCCCTAAAAACGCGTCTCTGTGGAGGCTAACTCCGCAATGGGTAGATCACCCAGAGATAGCAGAGAAAATGATACCAATAATGAGGGAGTACTGGGAGAATAATATAGGATCAGCCTCGGTAGAGACGGTATGGGATGCGTTTAAGGCCTATATACGAGGGCAATATATATCAAATATCTCAACAGTTAACAAAAAACAGAAAATTAAGGAACAAGAGTTGAAAATACAGATTGATGTACAAAGGGAAAGATATGGGCAGGACCCCAGCAATATTAACTTTGATGAAATGATGGCAGCACATAGAGATCTTCATTTGCATATGGAAGAAATAACAAGACTGGAAATACATAAAAATAGACAAAATATCTTTGAACAGGGAGATAGGGGGGGCAGATTTCTGGCTAGGCTAGCGCAACAAGAACATCAAGCCACAATTATCTCAGAGATTGAAGACTCAAATGGACAGATGGTGAAAGAACCTAAAGAGATATTGGAGGCCTTTAGAGAGTATTATAACATGCTTTACACTTCCTCTCTCCCGTCCGGCTCCTGCCCGGAGGGTATGACGGACCTTTTGGACCGGATAGCCTTGGGGTGGTTGACAGATGGGGAGAGGAGAGAATTGGTCCGGCCCATCGAGGCGGAAGAGATTATGGAGGTCATACGAACATTTCCGGGAGGAAAGGCATCGGGCCCAGATGGAATCCCTGTAGAATTCTATAAAAGGTATGGAGCAACAATAGCCCCTAAACTAGCGGGAGTATTCACAAATGGGTTAATGCAAGGAGCCCTGCCAGAATCTATGCGAGAGGCACATATAACATTAATATATAAGGAAACCAAAGACCCAAAGCTATGCTCATCGTATAGGCCAATTGCATTATTAAATATAGATTTGAAAATATTGACAAAAATATTGACACTCAGAGTACAGCCCCTGCTGAGAAGCATAATAGATTCTGATCAAACAGGATTCATGCCACAAAGAACAACAGACATTAACCTACGCAGGCTCTATACGAATATACATACACATCATATCTGTGAGGGTTCAAGGACAGTGGCCTCTTTGGATATCGAGAAAGCCTTTGATACGGTGGAGTGGCCATTTCTCTGGGAAGTACTCAGGAGGATGGGATTCCCACTAGTATTCATCAAGTGGATTCAGATAATCTATGAAAGGCCAATGTCCGCAGTGAAATTGGGGGGAAGATTGTCGCCTTTTTTTCAGTTATATAGAGGCACGAGGCAGGGCTGTCCTCTTTCTCCAGCGCTCTTTGCAATTGCAATAGAGCCAGTGGCAGAGGCTCTCAGGACCACACCTAATATTCGGGGACTCCGGGTGGGGGGGCTGGAGGAGAGGGTAGCCCTGTATGCCGATGACATGCTTCTATTTTTAAGAGATGCAGGTCCATCTTTGGAAGGAGCTCTGAAATTGCTGAATGAATATTCGGCATATACAGGGCTTAAAGTAAACTGGGGCAAGTCAATATTATTTCCTATAGATCAAGGAGCAAAAAAAAACGCGGCCCCAAACATGCCATTGAAATGGGTCTCGGAATTTAAATATTTAGGCATTAAAATATCTAGTCAGGTTGAAGATTTTAGGAAACTAAACTTAGACCCGGAGATACAGGAACTTGGTAGGAAGATAAAGATTTGGGCATCACTCCCTCTGTCTCTACTGGGACGTATAAACCTGGTGAAGATGAAGGTTCTGCCTAAATTTTTGTATGCTTTCAGAAACTCCCCACAGTGGCTCCCGAAAAGTTTTTTTACACAGATACATGGAATGCTCTCCGCATTTATATGGGCTAATAAACCAGCTAGAATAAAATTAAGTACACTTATGAGACCGGAAGCACAGGGGGGATTGGCATTTCCAGACTTTCATAAATACTATATAGCAGCACAGTTAGTCACAGCAGGAAAATGGTTAAACCCGGATGGTTACGATCCGGCCACTATGTTGGAAGCAACAGTGGTCCAATCGGTAGAGGCACTGCAGGGATTGTTATATAGAGGTATTAAAACTAGGAGGGACTTAATGCCAGCAATGAAAACAACGGTTAAAGCATGGAAGGCTGCCATAGGAAGAGAAGGGGGAAAAAAAAAATATTCTATCTCCAAATACCCCTCTGTGGAGGAATCCTGAATTGCCACATTTGGATTCAGTTCAGGACCCGGGAGCATGGACCAAATACGGGGTGAAGAAAATATCACAGCTGATACAGGAGGGAAAGTTCCTATCATATGGGGAAATGAGACAGATCTGGAATATTCCCGAGAGCTATGCGTTTAGATATAGGCAGCTCAGCCATGCCATAATAGCTCAGTTCCCAGAGGGGACCCCACAATTGATGGAATCTGAGGTGGAACAAATGATAAAAGGTGGGAAGCGGACAATTTCAAAGTTCTATGGATACCTGATAAACATCACACCCTATGATATAAGTAAACTAAAGGAAAATTGGAAGAAGGAAGCCCCTGGTTTGAAAAATTGGGAGGAAGTATGGAGGTTCCCACTGCAGATTTTAGTATCACTCCGTGATAAACTGATACAATATAAAATCATACACAGAAGCCACTATACACCATACAAGTTGCATAGGATTTCGCCAAGCAATTCTCAGAATTGCTGGAGGTGTGTAGTGGAGTCAGGGGACTTCATACATATATTCTGGCTTTGTCCAAAAATAGTAGCGTTCTGGAGCGAGATCTTGCCAATGATAGCAAGGGTGACATCTGTAAGGTTGGAACAAGAAGTAGAGATCTGTCTCTTGGGACTAATAGAGGGTAATGCTATTTCAAAAGAAAGGAAAACGCAGATAGGCCTGCTACTATTCTATGCCAGGAAGGTAATAGTGCTAAATTGGAAAAAAACAGAGGCCCCATCAATAGCACAGTGGAAAAATTTAGTAAATAGCAACCTGATATTATAAAGAGAGACATATTGTAATAGAGGACACGGGGAGAAATATAGAAGAATATGGGCAAACTGGATAGAGAACCCTATAACAGCGTCAGGATGAGGGGAGAATTGGGGAGATAATCACACCATTGGGAGAGGGGGGGGGGGGAGGGAGGAAGAAGAATGAATGGCATTGGATGAAAGGATATTGTATGAATGTTTTGGGAATAAGGTCAATGTTAATGTCATTAGAGTTTTAGCAAAGTAAAATATGAATGTAATAAATGTGTATGATCTTATTTTTTTGTATGGATAAAAAAAAGAAAATTTAAATAAAGAGATTTATAAAAAAAAAAAAAAAGAAATCGGCTTTCATTTTCTTGTGTTTCATCTTCAATCATAAATGGGGGGTCATTGTGTATTTGCAGCTTGAAGACCTAAATATTATTAAAGTTGAACATGAAGAAGAGCCGTATGATGATCCATGTAAGGAGGACGTTCCTCCAGAGGTCAGCACAGGTGAGAAATAAACAGTAAATCCAGAGAAGAGTCCCAGATCCTCCTTGTTCAGTCCCTACAACAATCTCTTATTTTTTTTAATAGCACTCCAAACAAAAAAACCTGCAAAAACTCACTTGGCTCAGTGCCAAAAAAGGTACATAAGCTACTTTGGTGTCAAACGCGTTGCGTCCCTCAGGTGTGAATGCAATCTCAATCCAGAGAAGAGTCCCAGATCCTCCTTGTTCAGTCACTACAACAATCTCTTCTTCTCCCCCCTCCTCTGTCAGTAGACAGTAATGGGGAGACAGTATGTGCCCAGTGGGGGAATCGGGAGCCATCAGCCTCTATTACGCCAGCCATAGATGGTTTAAATCTTGGCTTGTTCAGCAGGGACCGGCCGAGATTCGATTCATCTATGGGCAGGCTGATTGTACCCAAGCCAATCCATCGATCGACTTGTTTTCAGGAAATAATAAGTGCATCATCTATGGCCTGCCCTAGACTCCGGATCTCCTCCTCACATCATGTCATTGTGTGTTACCAGCCAAGAGACGTGACCAGTCCCCCCCCCCCCCTCCCCCACACACACTCTCTGGGGTCTCTCATACATCTCAGTACAGGGGGCTTCACTCTCCTCTTTATTCACAGACACCAGAGACACTCCAAAAAATGTCAAAGCTCAAAAAGAGGAACTCGCGGGCATTAAAGAGGAGGAAACTCTTATTGAGGTCGGCGCAGGTAAGTAAGTTACTGCCATTAAATTTGGAAAAGATTCAAGGATTGTCCTCGAGTCAATGACTTTGGGTGGGATTTACTAAAACTGGTGCGCACAAAACCTGGTGCAGCTGTGCATAGTAACCAAGATTCTTTGTGCGCCAGTTTTAGTAAATCTCCCCCATTGTCTCTTGGTTTGTGTGTTTCCTACAGATGGATCCAGTAACAGAAATACTCCTAGTCCTTCTAATTCTGAGCATTCTATGGAGGAAGATGACATCTCAGAGGATAATGAGGTGGGTTAATGTAATGGTCTTAAAAATGATGTGGTGGTTTAGAATTTGATCAATCGGGTACTTAGGGCACCTTCTCACATGCGGGTACTTAGGGCACCTTCTCACATGCGGGTACTTAGGGCACCTTCTCACATGCGGGTACTTAGGACACCTTCTCACATGCGGGTACTTAGGACACCTTCTCACATGCGGGTACTTAGGGCACCTTCTCACATGCGGGTACTTAGGACACCTTCTCACATGCGGGTACTTAGGGCACCTTCTCACATGCGGGTACTTAGGGCACCTTCTCACATGCGGGTACTTAGGGCACCTTCTCACATGCGGGTACTTAGGGCACCTTCTCACATGCGGGTACTTAGGACACCTTCTCACATGCAGGTACTTAGGGCACCTTCTCACATGCGGGTACTTAGGGCACCTTCTCACATGCGGGTACTTAGGGCACCTTCTCACATGCGGGTACTTAGGGCACCTTCTTACATGCGGGTACTTAGGGCACCTTCTCACATGCGGGTACTTAGGGCACCTTCTCACATGCGGGTACTTAGGACACCTTCTCACATGCGGGTACTTAGGACACCTTCTCACATGCGGGTACTTAGGAGGACACCTTCTCACATGCGGGTACTTAGGGCACCTTCTCACATGCGGGTACTTAGGACACCTTCTCACATGCGGGTACTTAGGGCACCTTCTCACATGCGGGTACTTAGGGCACCTTCTCACATGCGGGTACTTAGGGCACCTTCTCACATGCGGGTACTTAGGACACCTTCTCACATGCGGGTACTTAGGACACCTTCTCACATGCGGGTACTTAGGGCACCTTCTCACATGCGGGTACTTAGGGCACCTTCTCACATGCGGGTACTTAGGGCACCTTCTCACATGCGGGTACTTAGGGCACCTTCTCACATGCGGGTACTTAGGGCACCTTCTCACATGCGGGTACTTAGGACACCTTCTCACATGCGGGTACTTAGGGCACCTTCTCACATGCGGGTACTTAGGGCACCTTCTCACATGCGGGTACTTAGGGCACCTTCTCACATGCGGGTACTTAGGGCACCTTCTCACATGCGGGTACTTAGGGCACCTTCTCACATGCGGCAGCCTTGCTGCTCCACAGTGGACAGGCGGTTTGGAGGTGATATGTTGCCTCCTGTCCTGTAATAAGATCTCAGAGAGCTAAAATATTAACCACTTAGTGCAAATCGCCGTCATTGTATGTCGGTACTTTGACGCTAAAATACCGGGGTTATGGCGGCTAGCTGCCATAACCCCGGTATTTTCAACAATGGCACGTGGCTGGCTTTCAGATTAAAGTGTCCTCAATGGCAGATTGCCCGCAAGATCACTTTTATCGAGGGGCGGGGGAGAGGCTCCTCCCCTCATAACATTGAATGGCGGAAGCGACGTCACTTCTGCCCAATTCTCTTAAACGGGGCTCAGGTAAGTATTAGGGGGTGCTGCTTGCACACAGAACCTTGTTCCTTTACAACCACTTTAAGCCAAATGGGTAACCTTGCGTCCTTCCCTATCAGGTGGTTGCGTTGTGGGTTTCACTGTCACTTTGGCTAAACCGTAGCACTCTGGGATTCATTTCTCCATATATAAATATAGCACACACACAAAAAAAAAAATCCCCAGCGAACCCTCTATGTTTGAGGTAAATGCCCTGATGCCTGTAAATGTTCGATCTTTGGGGGCAGATCCACATACAAATAAATTGGCGCAGAGTATGTGAGATACGCTACGCCGCTGTAACTTACTTTTTGCTGGTTCGAATCCTCAAAGAATTCGCGCCAGTAAGTTACGGCGGCGTAGTGTATCTCAAGCGGCGTAACGGCGCGGAATTCAAATCGGCGATTAGGGGGCGTGATTCATTTAAATGAAGCGCGTCCCCGCGCCGAATGAACTGCGCATGCGTCGTCCCGAAATTTCCCGCCGTGCATTGCGCTAAATGACGTCGCTAGGACGTCATTTTTTTAACTTAGACGTGAGTTACGTCCATCCCGATTCACGGACGACTTACGCAAAAAAAAGAAAAAATTCAAATTTCGACGCGGGAACGACGGCCATACTTAACATGGCAAATCTAACTAGACGCCGCAAAAAAGCAGCTTTAACTATACGCCGGAAAAAGCCGACTAGAGACGGCGTAAGAGAATGCGACGGCCGCGCGTATGTTCGTGGATCGCCGGAAATAGCTCATTTGCATACCCGACGCGGAAAACAACGTGAACGCCACCCAGCGGACGCCGAAGTATTGCATCTTAGATCTGAAGGCGTACACCTGTCGGATCTAACCCAGAAGCCGTCGTATCTTGTTTTGAGGATTCAAAACAACGATACGACACGGGAAATCTGAAAGTACGCCAGCGTATCAGTAGATACACCGGTGTACTCGCTCTGTGGATCTGCCCCTTGGTCTTTTTGTCGTGCTTTTTTTTATATTACAAGGGATGGTTACATTCCATGTAATAGGAATAAAGGTGACCTATTTTTTTTTTTTTTTAAAAAGACAGTGTAAAAATAAAAATAAATAAGGAAAAAAAAAATGTAAAGCGCCCCGTCACGCCCAGCTTGCGCGCAGAAGCGAACGCATACGCAAATCACGCCCGCATATGAAAACGGTGTTCAAACTACACATGTGAGGTATCGCCACAATCGTTAGAGCGAGTGCAATAATTCTAGCCCTAGACCTTCTCTGTAACTCTTAACATGTAACCTGTAGACATTTTTAAACATCGTCTATGGAGATTTTTAAGGGTCAAAGTTGCTGCCATTCCACAAGCGGGCACAATTTTTAAGCGTGACATGTTGGTATCAATTTACCCGGCGTAACATTATCTTTCACATTTTCTAGCAAAAAATAAATGATTTTAACTTGTAAACAACAAGTGTCAAAAAGAGTCTCTGTCCTTAAGTGGTTAATGCCAAATTCTTTCCCTTACAGCTGGTGTATGTGTATATTTAGTCAATATGACACAACTCTAACACATTTAGATAATATATTCTGTATATTATTTTTTTTGCTTTGTGTTTTTTCAGGATGAAAACCTGATTCATTTTAAAATCAAGGTTAAAGAGATTGCAGAGGAGACATCTGTAGGGGGTGATGGACCAGGTGATGACATTGGAGATCCTCCGGAGATCGGAACAGGTGAGTTATGAACATAAAATACCAACAAACTTCTCTTGTAAGGCATAGATGGAGTGATTTTCTTTCCTGCAACCACTGGGAAAGAAAAATGATTCCCGCCCATCAACACAGTCAGAGAACACAGAGATAATCCTATGCAAAAGAGGACAAGGCTGGTTGTACCCAAGCTGATCGATTGATCAACTTGATACATTCAGCCTGCCCATACATGGTTCGAATCTTGGCCAGTTCCTGCCAAACCGGCCTGAGAGTCTATGACCAGTCTTAAGCCCCATACACACAGATTTTCTGCATATTTTTGTCTTCAGATTTACAAAACCATGTAGTGCAAGGGCCTGCCTGATTGCATACAAACAGAAACTCTTAAAGCGGAGGGCTACCCGACTACCCGACTTTTAAAAAATGGACACTTACCTGTCCAGCGCGCCCTCGATGTCGACAGACGAGGCTGAGCAATCGCTCGGTCCTCGGATGCTGCTGCCACCATGCTCAGTGAGGGAATCGGGAAGTAAAGCCTTGTGACTTCACTGCCTGGTTCCCTACTGTGCATGCGCAAATAGCACGGCGTGCCGTCACTGGTCCCCGCTCTCTCCTGGGAAAAGTGTGTTTCCCAGGAGACAGTGGGGGGGCGGGAAGTGGCGTAGACTCCCACGGGAGTCTATGCCTGGAAGTGGGTGCAAGTACCTGTCTTAGACAGGTATCTGTACCTCCTCCCCCCTGAAAGGTGCCAAATGTGTCACCGGCGGGGGGGGGGGTTGGGTTCCAAAAAGCGGAAGTTCCATTTTTGGGTGGAACTCCGCTTTAAGGTTGGACCTCATATTATATGGTTTTGGTAAATCGGAAGAAAAAAGTCAGCAGAAAATCTAAAAGTGTGTATGGGGCTTAAAGCCTCGTGCACACGATCGAATTTTCCGCAGAAAAAGCGTCAGACCTTTTTCGTCCGAAGGGCGTTGGCCAGGAACTTGTCTTGCATAATTACGGCACACAATTGTCTGCCAATAGTCCCGTCTCCGTCCCGTCTCCGCCAATAAGCGATTCACCTGCATAATACACATTCCTATGTCAGACGTTTTGGCACCAGTCTGACATAATTAACATGACCTAATTACTACAGTTGACAAGTACGTTCCACACACAAAACAGTGTCATTAGCATACACAATGAAATATCTTAGAGCAGACCTAATTAGCATCTCACAATGGAATGTCTACGAGCAGACGCAATTAACACCTCAAAACCATTTGGAGTCAGACTTTAACAACTTGTAATATTCCAAGATATCCTGCAAAACATGAATTATAATTTCTCAGTCACCCTATGCCCAAAAAGGGACTCCTGTTACAGTTGTGTTTGGTGAGCATTTCTTTCGAGCATGCGTGTGTTGTACTTTGGACGTTCATCTGACAGGCTTTTGTACACACGTTTGGAAAATCTGACAACAGACCGTTGTCCGCGGAAAATGTATAAGCCCGCCATCCAACATTTGTCCACGGAAAATCCAACAACAATTGTCCGATGGAGCGTACAAACGGTTGGATTTTAGGCCAAGAGCCTGTCATCACACAATTCCCGTTTGAAAATCCGATCATGTGTATCAGGGCCGTCTTTAATATGGTTTGGGCCCAGGGCAAACATTTTTTTTGGGCCCCCCTCCAGCTCATTTTGGGCCTGGCTGGTTCACATGTATGTTTTGGCGGTCCTCATTTGTGCAGGCGCAGCAGCCTGTTGATTTGAATGGGCTGCCATGCCTTTGTTTCCTGCAGAAAAAAGGTGCATTCAGCATTTTAAAAATACAGTTGCCTTGAAATCCATTCTGCTTTTGCACCATGCTACTTACCTGCAGTTCTTGCACACACAAACGCACTGTGTTTTTAAAAGCGTGACCTAAACATCTAAAAATGCAGCAAGTTTGACAGTGCGGGAACTGCAGATAAGTCACAGCAGACAGCAGAATGGACAGACAGTGCTGTATTTCAGTGCTTGATGGGCATAGGTGTGCGCAGCCTATTACATGAGGCATGTGCTTTTCTTTGCAGGAAACGCAGGCATGGCGGCCCATTCAAATGAATGGGCTGCTGTGCCTGCGCAAATGTGGGCCGCCAAAACACATACATGTGAACCAGCCAGGCCCAAAATAAGCTCATCAAGCAGTTAAATACAGACAGTAATGTCATGTACTCTGAGGCTTTACTCAGCCTGGACTGCAGGTCTGGTCTGTGATTTAAAGAGTTCCTCTATTTTTGGCATGGCATGGGGTCCCATGGTGCTAAAGCAGAATGGACAGACGGTGCTGTGACCCCATGCCATGCCATGTGTAAAATAGAGGAACTTTTTAAAACACTGACCAGACCTGCAGTGAATCATCAAATATTATAAAGACTTTGGGCAAACTCTACAGAAAACTTCTATTTACAATATAGATTAGCAAACAGTGACATACCTTGAGGAGCAGGACATGAAGAAGTCAGCCTCAGGAAGAGCAAACTGGGGATGTTATAAAATCACATTCTAATTCACTTTTATATGCAAGCAGCACCCAGTGGCAGGAAGGGAGAAGTGCGCGTCCAAAGGGAAGCCAGGGGTGCTGTACATTTTAAAACACTGGGAAGGGAAGCAGTACTGTCACTGGCTGCATGCCGCTGATGATTTTCAGCCTGATTTGTGGGCAGCACAGGGGCTTAACGGGCGGCAGGGCCGCCATCAGGAATTATGGGGCCACTTACACAGCTTCAGGCATGGGCCCCCTGGAGCAGAGAACCGGGATGGGGGTGCTGCCGCCTGAAATTGAGAAGCAGGGGGGGGGCTGCCGCAAATTTAGAAGCGGGGGGCCCTTTACAAAAAAAGAAATAAAGAAAGAAATAAAGAAAAATATATATAAAAAAGGGGTGTAGCCATCCGGGGCCCTGGGGACCTCTGGGCCCTTTAATAAAAAGAAAAAAAGAAATAAAATATATATAAAAAAAATATATTTTAAAAAGGGGGTTGCTATCTGGGGCCCTGGGGACCTCTGGGCCCTTTAATATTTTTTTTTTAATAAAAATAAATTACAAAAAAAAGGCGGTTGCCATCCGGGACCTCTTGGCCCTTTAATAAAAAATATATATAAAGAAACATTTATAAAAAAAAAGGGGGGGGTTGCCATCCAGGGCCATGGGGACCTCTGGGCCCTTAAATAAAAAATAAATAAAAAAAATATATAAACAAAAATAAAAAAATAAACATTTATAAAAAAGATAAAGGGTGTTTGCCACATGGGGACCTCTGAGCCCTTTAATAAAAAAAAATATATATATATATATATATATATATATATATATATATATATATATATATATATATATATATATATATATATATATATATATATATATATATATATATATATATATATATATATATATATATATATATATATATATATATAAAAAGAAATAAAATATATAAAAAAAATGTTTTTTATAAAAAAAAGGGGGGTTGCCATCCGGGGCCCTGGGGACCTCTGGGTCCTATAATAATAATAATAATAAACATTTTTATATATAATATATATATATATATATAAAAGATTTTTTTTTATAAAAAAAGGGGGGTTGTCATCCGGGGCCCTGGGGAACTATGGGCCCCTGGGGACCCCCGGACCTCTAAAAAAAATTGGCCCTTTAATAAAAAATAAAATAAAAATATATTAAAAAATTGTCCCTTTAATAAAAATATATAATTTTTTTTAAATTTAAAAATAAAGAAAAAAAAGGGGGGTTGCCATCTGGGGCCCTGGGGTCCTCCGGGCCCCTGGGGGCCTCCGGACCCCTAAAAAAAAAAAAAAAAAAATTTTTTTTTTTTTTTCAAAGGGGGTTGCTTTGGGCCCCCAACAGTGACAGGGCCCAGGGCACCTGCCCCATTTGCCCTGCGGTAAAGACGGCCCTGATGTGTATGATGCTTAAGAGTGTAAAGATCGTGGCAGATGTTGCTGGTAAAGCAAAGCTGTAAATTGATAAACATTAGACCGAGAGTTTTTATTTTTTTTTTATTTATTTTCAACAATTTGGCAATATGAACAATGGCCCGGATTCACAAAGCACTTACGCCGACGTATCTCAAGATACGCCGACGTAAGTACAAATGTGCGCCGTCGTATCTATGCGCCGACCCACATAATAAGATACGCCTAAAAATACGCTTCCTATGACCGACGTAACTTGCCTACGCCGTCGTATCGTGGGTGCATATTTACGCTGGCCGCAAGTGGCGCTCGCATTGATTTCCTATTCAAATATGGTAATTTGAATGGGGTCACGCCTCATTAGCATGGCTCACGCCCACTTCCACCTACGCTGGCTTACGCCGAGGAAACCCAGCGTAGATTTGACAGCGAGTGGGAGCAAGTGCTTTGTGAATACTGTGCTTGCCTCTCTGCGATGCGCCGGCGTAGCGTATATTCGATACGCTACGCCGGCATAAATATGCGCCGATGTATGTGAATCCGGGCCAATATCTTCAAACGCATACCATGTAATTTATCTTGTTAATTCCCGTCCTCTCCCCTCCAATAGCAGGGTGAAGGGAGAGAGCGGGAGCAACAGAAAAAGAAACATAAAAGAAAAAAATCTAAGAGAAAAAAGGGGGAGAGAGGGAAGAATAGGAAAGAAAAAGCAAAAGGGGGTGATATAAGGGAACCTACGACAAATATAGAAGTAAAACTGTCGGGGGTGCAGAAACAGTAAGAATAATTAGTATTGAATAAATAAAAAATTCTCCTTTTTAAGAGCATTGGGCGGAAGTGACATTTGACGTCACTTCCGTCATCCAATATTATGAAGCCGAGTGGGGGCCATCATTCCCTCACTCATCTCCATGCTACTGAGGGGACAGCATCGAATCGTCTCCGCCGCTACCGGCTGCTCCGGTAAGCAGAGGACACGACTGGCTCATGACGAGAGGGGAGGGGCACTTCTCCCGCCGCTAATAAAAGAAATCTTGTGGCGAATCCGCCGCAGAGACCTCTTTTATCTTAAAGAGAGCTGCCTGATGGTGCAGAAAATACCAGGGTTATGGCAGCTATCTGCCTTGGCCCGAATCGTGTTCGTTTTGCGAGACAACACTTGCAAACTGAGTCACAATTTTTTTTTTAAATACAGTGCTCTTATTGCGAAACACTCATTACTCGCAATCCGAGGTTCCACTGTATATAATTTGTATTTATTTTAATCCTTATCACAATCGATAAAGAAAATCCAAAAACCCACAAAAACAAAAAATCGCTATTCCACCGTATTTTTCGCCGTATAAGACTCACTTTTTCTTCCCCAAAACTGGGGGGGGAAAGTTGGTGCGTCTTATACGGCGAATAGACAAGTTTACCTGTCCGATCGACGATCCGAACGCCGCCGCGGCCTAAGGAAAGACCGCGGCTTTGGCCAAGCTCCGGAAGCCCGTCCTCCATCTTGGTACACCCGGCGGCGGCGCACACTGACGTCATCACCCCTCTGCGCGCAGATCCTAACAGAGTGCGCATCGGAGGAACAGTGAGGTGTGTTGGGCTGGCTATTAGGGGGCAGGGCAATGTATTGTTACTGGCTGTTACTGGCTGTTATTATTATGTTGGGGGGGCAATGTTACTGGCTATTATTACTATGTTGGGGGCAGTGTTACTGGCTGTTACTGGCTATTATTACTATGTTGGGGGCAGTGTTACTGGCTATTATTACTACCCGTGTTTCCCCGAAAATAAGCCCGGGTCTTATATTAATTTTGGCAACAAAAGACACAGTAGGGCTTATTTTTGGGGTAGGTCTTACTATGTAATGTGCTGTCTTCTCTTCCACTCTCTCTACCTGCCTGTTAGGAATCCCCAGTGTGAACTTAGTTAAAATGCTTGTAAAATCTTGTAATCCACTCTATTACTGTAGTATATAATGTACAATGTGTGTATTTCTGTAATATAATTGTGCCAAATACCTTCATTATAGCACCGCTCTGCGCTTTTGTGACCTGCCGGAGCTCTCTTCCCTGCATTTATATTACAGAAACACACACATTGTACATTGTGTACTACTGTAATAGAGTGGGTTATAGGATTTTACAAGCATTTTAAACTAGGGCTTATTTTCAGGGTAGGGCTTATATTGCAGTCCTCCTGGAAAATTACACTAGGTCTTATTTTAGGGGTAGGTTTTATTTTTGGAGAAACAGGGTATGTTGGGGGCAATGTTACTGGCTGTTATTACTAATGTGGGGGCAATGTTACTGGCTAATACTAATGTGGGGGCAATGTTACTGGCTATTACTAATGTGGGGGTGGTGTGATGGTGATGACCAGTGGGGGGGGCAAATATTTTACTACAGTATTTGGTTCAGAATCTTTTTTTTCTAGATTTTCCTTCTTTAAAATTGGGTGCGTCTTATATGCCGGAGCGTCTTATACGGCGAAAAATACGGTATATCCTGTCATTTTATTAGGCCTGAATTCTTATTCCCATTCATACTTTATTTTCTGTAGATGGACAATACAGAAGCTATGACATGGAGAAGCCTCCATCTTTCTCTCCAGGTGATGATGAAATTGAAGATGAGGACATCACCTCCGATTCTTCAGAAGAAGATCCCATGACCCCAGATCTCCATCCAGCACCCAATAATGCACACCTACCATGTAATCCCTCTAAACGTGGAGGGCCTCTTCCTGTTCCGTCACGCCCAGTTACCCATCTTAAAGCTCGTAGAGGGGGCAGAATTTTTCTGTGTTCTGAATGCGGTGAATCTTTTCCCGAGAGGGCAGAACTTACCGCGCACAAAAAATCCCATGCAGAAACTAGGACCTATTCGTGTTCAGACTGCGGCAAATCTTTTAACAAGAAAGGAAACCTCATGGCTCATCGGCGGACCCATTCGGGGGAGAAGCCTTACTCATGTTCCGAATGCAGCGAATGCTTTTCTTGGAAGATTCAGCTGATCAGGCACCAGACGACGACCCACCCAACCGAGAATCCATTTTCCTGCTCGGACTGCGGCGAATGCTTTACCGAACGGGGAACCCTCATCTCGCATCAGAAGACTCACACTATGGAGAAGCCATATTCGTGTCCTGACTGCGATAAAAGTTTTGCCTGGAAAGCCCAACTGATCAGACACCTGAGAAGTCACACGGGAGAGAAGCCACATGCATGTTCTGAATGTGGCAAGTCGTTTCCCCGAATTTCAGCTCTTAACCGGCATAAAAAAGTTCACACCGGAGAGAAGCCATATCCATGCTCGAGGTGCGGAAAGTGTTTCACTGAAAGGTCATACCTTGCCATCCACGAGCGAACCCACACGTCCGAGAAGCCGTTTTCCTGTTCCGAGTGCGGCAAATGTTTTGCCCAGACTGGAAATCTTTTTGCTCACCAGAGGACTCACTTGGGGGTGAAGCCGTATTCGTGCTCTGAGTGTGGAGAGAGCTTCTCCCGGAAGTCTTCCCTTATCACGCATGAGATCGTTCACACGGGAGAGAAGCCGTTTTCCTGCGAAGAGTGCGGGAAGTGTTTTACCCAACGAGGAACCCTAATATTGCATCAGAGGACTCACACTGGGGAACGACCTTATTCGTGCTCGGAGTGCGGGAAACGGTTTCCAAGGAGGGACTACCTCATCTCACACCTGATTTCCCACAGGTGACATTGGGTTCCTGCGTCAGGACGGGGCAGCCAAAGTGGCTGTATGTGTGTGCTGACTCTTTTGTTCCTTTACAAAATAATTATAGAATTGTATTACAAATACGAATGGGATTAAAAGCTAAAAGAAAATTCTCTACTCCTGTTCCACAACAACCACAACATTTATTTTCCAACTTTTTCCTCCAGTAAAGATGAACCCGAAGACGAGCTTATCCACTTGAGACCCGTAGGACGTCAAATGACGTCCTGGACTTTGTGCAGTGATATCTGAATGATGCCTGCAGCTACAGGCATCATTCAGATATCGCCGTCTTCAGCCGGCGATTCTGTGCACCAGAAGAACGATCAAAGCGGCGGTTCCGCCGCTCGATCGTTCTTCTAGGCAGCGGGAGGGGACGTCCCTCCCGCCTCCATCCGGTGCTTCTCCGGGCTCTCCCGTGCCATCGGGGGCCCGGAGAGCGAATCGGCCGGCGCTCGTTGGTGTACCATAGAGATGACTGGTGACCAGACGGTCACAGTCATCTCTATGACCATCGGAGGACCGGGCGCGATGTTATGACATCACGCCCGGTACCCGGAAGTAAACAAAGCGATCGCGGCTGTCGGCATGTAATCAGTGATTTTTTTTTCACCGATTTTATGCTTGTAAGCCTGTAGGAGAGATGTGGGGTCTTATTGACCACCCCACATCTCTCCATAAAGAGGACCTGTCACAGTGATTCCTATAACAAGGGATGTTTACATTCCTTGTAATAGGAATAAAAGTGATAAAAAAAAAAAAATGTCAAAAAAAGTGTAAAAATAAAAAAAATGAAGTAAAAAATAATAATAAAATAATAAAAAAAAAAAATTAAAACGCCCCTGTCCCGGTCGCTCGCGTGCAGAAGCGAACGCGCATGCAAGTCCCGCCCACATATGTAAACACCGTTCAAACCCCACATGTGATGTATCATTGCGTGCGTTAGAGCGTGTGCAACCATTCTAGCACTAGACCACCTCTGTAACTCAAAAATAGTAACCTGTAAAAAAATTTAAAGTGTCGCCTATGGAGATTTTTAAGTACCGAAGTTTGGCGCCATTCCATGAGTGTGCGCAATTTTAAAGCGTGACATGTTAGGTATCTATTTACTCGGCATAACATCGTCTTTCACATTATACAAAAAAATTGGGCTAACTTTACTGTTTTGTTATTTTTTAATTCATGAAACAGTTTTTTTCCCTAAAAAAAGGCGTTTGAAAAATTATTGCGCAAATACCGTGCGAAGAAAAAAAGTTGCAATGACCGCCATTTTATTCCCTAGGGTGTCTGCTAAAAAAACATATATAATGTTTGGGGGTTCTGATTAATTTTCTAGCAAAAAAATTGTGATTTTTACATGAAGGAGAGAAGTGCCAAAATAGGCCCGGTAACGAAGTGGTTAAACAGTGCCTTAAAAAAGTATTCATATTACAAACTGGACCTCTTATGGCTTTCTTTCAACAATGGCTTTCTTCTTGCCAATCTTGGCCCAGATTCACGTAGATCGGCGCATCTCTGCGGCGGCGTAACGTATCGGATTTACGTTACGCCGCCGCAAGTTTTTCAAGCAAGTGCTTTATTCACAAAGCACTTGCCTGTAAAGTTGCAGCGGCGTAGCGTAAATCACCCGGCAGAATTCAAATTCGGCGGGTAGGGGGCGTGTATCATTTAAATGAAGCGCGTACCCGCGCCGAACGAACTGCGCATGCGCCGTCCGTAAAATATCCCAGTGTGCATTGCTCCAAATGAGGTCGCAAGGACGTAATTGGTTTCGACGTGAACGTAAATGACGTCCAGCCCCATTCACGGACGACTTACGCAAACGACGTAACTTTTTAAAATTTCGACGCGGGAAGGACGGCCATATTTAACATTGGCTGCGCCACCATATAGCAGGGGCAACTTTACGCTGGGAAAAGCCTAACGTAAACGTCGTAACTTCACTGCGTCGGCCGCGCGTACGTTCGGGAATTCGCGTATTTAGCTAATTTGCATACTCGCCACGGAATTCGACGGAAGCGCCACCTAGTGGTCAAAAAAGAAATGCAGTTACGATCCGACGGCGTAAGAGACTTACGCCTGTCGGATCTAATGGATATCTATGCGTAACTGATTCTAAGAATCAGGCGCATAGATACGACGGCGCAACTCAGAGATACGACGGCGTATCTGGAGATACGCCGTCGTATCTCTTCTGAGAATCTGGGCCTTTGTGTTCCTTGGCCTTCATGGTGCTGTTTGTTCACTAAGCTTCACAGAACAGCTGTATGTATAATGAGATTAACCACTTAAGGACCGCCTCCTGCATATATACGTCAGCAGAATGGCACGGCTGGGCAGATGTACGTACAGGTACGTCCTGTACACGTACCCAGCCGTGGGTCGCGGGCGCACGCCCGCGACCCGGTCCGAAGCTCCGGGACCCGTGGACCCGATCGCCGCTGGGGCCCTGCGATCGCTCCCCGGAGCTGAAGAACGGGGAGAGGCGTATGTAAACACGGCTTTCCGGGCTTCACTGTGGCGGCGCATCGATCGAGTGATCCCCTTTATAGGGAGAAACAATCGATGACGTCAGTCCTACAGCCACACCCCCCTACAGTTGTAAACACACACTAGGTGAACCCTAACCCCTACAGCGCCCCCTGTGGTTAACTCCCAAACTGCAACTGTCATTTTCACAATAAACAATGCATTTTAAATGCATTTTTTGCTGTGAAAATGACAATGGTCCCAAAAATGTGTCAAAATTGTCCGAAGTGTCCGCCATAATGTCGCAGTTACGAAAAAAATCGCTGATCGGCCCCATTAGTAGTAAAAAAAAAATATTTATAAAAATGCAATAAAACTTTCCCCTATTTTGTAAACGCTATACATTTTGCGCAAACCAACCGATAAACGCTTATTGCGATTTTTTTTTTTTTTTTTACCAAAAATATGTAGAAGAATACGTATCGGCCTAAACTGAGGAAAAAAACTTTTTTTTTTATATATTTTTGGGGAATATTTATTATAGCAAAAAGTAAAAAATATTGATTTTTTTTTTCAAAATTGTCGCTCTATTTTTGTTTATAGCGCAAAAATTCAAAACCGCAGAGGTGATCAAATACCACCAAAAGAAAGCTCTATTTGTGGAAAAAAAAGGACGCCAATTTTGTTTGGGAGCCACGACACACGACCGCGCAATTGTCAGTTAAAGCGACGCAGTGCCGAATCGCAAAATCTGGCCGGGTCCTTTACCTGCATTTTGGTCCGGGGCTTAAGTGGTTAAATTACACACAAGTGGACTCTATTTACTAATTAGGTGACTTCTGAAGACAATTGGTTCCACTGGATTTTAGTTAGGAGTATCGGAGTAAAGAGGGCTGAATACAAATGCACGCCACACTTTTCAGTTATTTATTTGTAAAACATTTTAAAAACCATTTATCATTTTTATTCCACTTCCATGTACCGTATTTATCGGGGTATAACGCGCTCTCGCGTATACCGCGCACCCCTAAAGTTGCCCCCAATCCTGTGGAAAAAAAGTTTTTTTTGTACTTACAGTTTTGGTGTCTTGCGTGGCGTCCATCGGCGGCCTCGTCGGGTCCGGCGTCCGTCTGCGGCTTCGGGTGTCCTCTTCGTCGGGTCCGGCGTCCGTCTTTGGCTTCGGGTGTCCTCTTCGTCGGGTCCGGCGTCCTTCTGCGGCTTCGGGTGTCCTCTTCGTCGGGTCTGGCATCCTTCTGCGGCTTCGGGTGTCCTCTTCGTCGGGTCCGGCATCCTTCTGCGGCTTCGGGTGTCCTCTTCGTCGGGTCCAGCGTCCTTCTGCGGCTTCGGGTGTCCTCTTCGTCGGGTCCGGCGTCCTTCTGCGGCTTCGGGTGTCCTCTTCGTCGGGTCCGGCGTCCTTCTGCAGCGTCCCCGCGTCCTCACGGCCCGTTTCCCGCGCCGAGTTTTGAATACTGCGCCGACATATACAGAGCGCAGTACACTCGTGTAATGTCGGCAATGCTCGGCTACCCGCGCTGACGTCCTGTACGTCCAGGACGTGAGCGCAGAAGGAGCCGAGACTGCCCGACTATACCCGAGTGTACTGCGCTCGGTATATGTCGGCGCAGTATTCAAAACTCGGCGCGGGAAAGCGGGTATCGGCGTATACCGCGCACCCACGATTTTGCCCTGATTTTCAGGGCAAAAAAGTGCGCGGTATACGCCGATAAATACGGTATGTGTCACTATGTGTTGGTCTATCACATAAAATCCCAATAAAATACATATATGTTTTTGGTTGTAACGTGACAAAATGTGGAAAGTTTTAAGGGGTATGAATACTTTTTCAAGACACTGTATGTCCACAGACAGCAAAAAAAAAAAACTAAAGAGCAGCTAATCTTTGACCCAAAACTGGAAATTTCTTTGGCTAAAGTTATACTTTCACTTTGGATAAAAGACAAATGGAAAGTGCATCAGCGTCATGATATAATAATTTCAATAAAACTTTATTAAATGTCACGTTAAACCCATCCGGAATGATATCTGCTCAAATGTCTATAAGCGGGAAATCTTCATTGCCAATCCTGCCTGACAACACGTAATCGGTTTCTACAGCATGCATCCTGGCTGACGTGTTTCAAGCGCAGACCCTCTTCATCAGAGCTATGGCACTTAAGCTCTGGCAATGCTAAAGTGGACAATAATAGGATTTCTTTTACCCACAGTAAAAATCCATTTTGGAGTTCATTAAAGGCATTGTAAATCCCCCTACCTACACCTTGTGTTTTTCACCTGCATGAGGTGTGCATTGATCATGTAGTTTGATGGTGTCATTTGTTGCCCAGTACGCACAGACTATAGTAAATATTCATATTCCAGTGTCAGAGGTTTTTGTTTGTTACATAGAAGGTGTGATTGAAAAAAGGCACAAGTCCATCAAGTCCAACCTATGTGTGTGATTATATGTCAGTATTAAGGCCCATACACACAATTAGACTTAACCACTTCCAGACCTGCGCACGACGATGTACGTCCATTTTTTAAAGATTGATATCTCAGTAACGGCAGCAGCTGCTGCCACAACCGAGGTATCGATCTTTAGTGTGCGCGGTCTGGTAAACGATAACGGCGGTCTCCGCGGCGGATTCGCCGCGAGATCGCCGTTATCGGTGGCGGGAGAGGGGCCCCCCCACTCCCGCCGCTCTCCCGCGCCCTCCGCCGCTTACCGGAGCCGTCGGTAGCGGCGGAGGCGATCGGGACCGTTCGGCAGCTGAGCGGGGACGAGACTGAAGGAAAAATCTCCTTCGCCCGTCCCCATAGCTCCGCTGGGCGGAAGTGACGTCAAAACGTCAGTCCCGCCCAGCGTCTTAAAGAGACAATTTTTTTTTTTGTCATTTGAAAAAATGACATTTCCAAATTTTTTTTTTTTTTTTTGCATTTAAGCCCAAATATGAGATCTGAGGTCTTTTTGACCCCAGATCTCATATTTAAGAGGACCTGTCATGCTTTTTTCTATTACAAGGGATGTTTACATTCCTTATAATAGGAATAAAAGTGATCAAATTTTTTTTTTTTTTTTTCAGTGTAAAAAGTAATAAAATAAATAAAAATAAATAAGAAAACAAAAAAAAAATGTTTTTAAAGCGCCCCGTCCCGACGAACTCGCGCGCAGAAGCGAACGCATACGCGAGTAGCGCCCGTATATGAAAACGGTGTTCAAATCACACAAGTGAGGTATCGCCGCAAACGTTAGAGCGAGAGCAATAATTCTAGCCCTAGGCCTACTCTGTAGCTCAAAAAATGCTACCTAAAGAATTTTTTAAACGTCGCCTATCGAGATTTTTAAGGGTAAAAGTTTGACGCCATGCCACGAGCGGGCGCAATTTTTAAGCATGACATGTTGGGTATCATTTTACTCGGCGTAACATTATCTTTCACAATATATAAAAAAATTGGGCCAAATTTATTGTTGTCTTATTTTTTTATTCAAAAAAGTGAATTTTTTCCAAAAAAAGTGCGCTTGTAAGATCGCTGCGCAAATACGGTGTGACAAAAAGTATTGCAATGACCACTATTTTATTCTCTAGGGTGTTAGAAAAAAAAATATATAATGTTTGGGGGTTTTAAGTAATTTTCTAGCAGAAAAAACTGTTTTAGTCTTGCAAACACCAAATCTGAAAAACACCTAAGGTCTGGAAGTGGTTAATAATCGGACAATCTAGGCCAGATTCTCGTAGAATGGCGTATCTATGCGGCGGCGTAACGTATCCGATTTACGTTACGCCGCCGCAAGTTTTTCAGGCAAGTGCTTTATTCACAAAGCACTTGCCTGTAAAGTTGCGGCGGCGTAGCGTAAATCACGCGGCGGAATTAAAATTCGGCGGGTAGGGGGTGTGTATCATTTAAATGAAGCACGTCCCCGCGCCGAACGAACTGCGCAAATGCGCCGTCCGTAAAATATCCCAGTGTGCATTGCTCCAAATGACGTTGCAAGGACGTCATTGGTTTCGACATGAACGTAAATGACGTCCAGCCCCATTCACGGACGACTTACGCAAACGACGCAACTTTTTAAAATTTCGACGCGGGAACGACGGCCATACTTAACATTGGCTGTGCCTCATATAGCAGGGGCAACTTTACGCCGGGAAAAGCCTAACGTAAACGTTGTAACTTTACTGCGTCGGCCGTGCATACGTTCGGGAATTCGCGTATCTAGCTAATTTGCATACTCGACGCAGATTTCGATGGAAGCGACACCTAGCGGGCCAAAAAAAAAATGCACCTAAGATCCGACGGCGTAAGAGACTTACACCTGTCAGATCTAAAGGATATCTATGCGTAACTGATTCTAAGAATCAGTCGCATAGATACGACAGCTCAGATTAGGACTTACGATGGCGTACATGGCGCTGCGCCGTCGTAAGTCCTTTGAGAATCTGGGCCTCTGACTGTCTGTATGCTCCATCGGACAATTGTTTTCGCTTTTTCATCGGAACAAATGTTCGCAGTGAACGCTCTCAAACTTTTCGTCAACAAATGTCTGATGGAGGATAATCCAATCGTGTATACACAAGTCCATCGGACTAAAGTCCAAAGTACAAACACGCATGCTCAGAACCAATGCTAAAGATCAGACAATAGCAGAAGTTGCCCAAAGGGTGGTGGTAAAGAGCTGAAAAACCATATGATTTGGCGAAAGTTGGCTGAAAATTTCCTGCCGTGTGTATGCAGAACAGGTTCACGGCCTTCAGACCAAAATCCATGGGAAAGTCAGATGGAAGTCCGATTGTGTGTATGAGGCTTTACATTGTATATCCCTGTATGTTGTGGTCGTTCAGGTGCTTATCTAAAAGTTTTTTTTAAACTATCGATGCTCGCGGCTGAGACCACCGCCTGTGGAAGGGAATTTCACATTCTTGCCACTCTTACAGTAAAGAACCCTCTACGTAGTTTAACCACTTAAGCCCCGGACCATTTTGTTGCTAAATGCCCAGGCCAGGTTTTGCGATTCGGCACTGCGTCGCTTTAACAGACAATTGCGCGGCCGTGCGACGTGGCTCCCAAACAAAATTGGCGTCCTTTTTTTCCCCACAAATAGAGCTTTATTTTGGTGGTATTTGATCACCTCTGCGGTTTTTATTTTTTGCGCTATAAACAAAAAAAGAGCGGCAATTTTGAAAAAAATGCAATATTTTTTACTTTTTGCTATAATAAATATCCCCCAAAAATATATATAAACATTTTTTTTCCCCTCAGTTTAGGCCGATACGTATTCTTCTACCTATTTTTGGTAAAAAAAAATCGCAATAAGCGTTTATCGATTGGTTTGCGCAAAATTTATAGCGTTTACAAAATAGGGGATAGTTTTATTGCATTTTTATTAATAATTTTTTTTTACTACTAATGGCGGCGATCAGCGATTTTATTCGTGACTGCGACATTATGGCGGACACTTCGGACAACTTTGACACATTTTTGGGACCATTGTCACTTTCACAGCAAAAAATGCATTTAAATTGCATTGTTTATTGTGAAAATGACAGTTGCAGTTTGGGAGTTAACCACAGGGGGCGCTGTAGGAGTTAGGGTTCACCTAGTGTGTGTTTACAACTGTAGGGGGGTGTGGCTATAGGAGTGACGTCATCGATCGTGTCTCCCTATAAAAGGGATCACTCGATCGATGCGCCGCCACAGTGAAGCACGGGGAAGCCGTAAACAGCTCCGGGGACCGATCGCGGCGGAGCGGCTATAAACGAATAGCCGCGCCGTCGTCCCGGATCGCTCCCCGAGGGAATCCGCCCACCACACGCAGCGGAGGGGGTCCCGATCGGACCCCCCACCCGCTAGAAGGCAAGGACGTATATATACGTCCTTCTGCCTGTACGTGCCATTCTGTGGACGTAAATAGTCGTGCGGCGGGCGTTAAGGTGTCAGCATACCAAGACATTTTGGACAATTTCATGCTCCCAACTTTTGTGGAAACAGTTTGGGGATGGCCCCTTCCTGTTCCAACATGACTGCACACCAGTGCAAAAAAAAAAAACAAGGTCCACAAAGACATGGATGAGCGAGTTTGGGGGGGGGGGGGAGAACTTGACTGGCCTGCACAGAGTCCTGACCTTAACCCAATAGAACACCTTTGGGATAAATTAGAGCAGAGACTCTGAGCCAGGCCTTCTCATCCAACAGCAGCAGCAGTACCTGACCTCACAAATGCCCTTTTTGGAAGAATTGTCAAACACTCCCATAGACACACTCCTAAACCTTGTGGACGGCCTTCCCAGAAGAGTTAAAGCTGCAAAGGGCGGAGCCAACTCAATATTGAACCCTACGGACTAAGACTGGGATGCCATTAAAGTTCATGTGAGTGTAAAGGCAGGCGTCCCAATACTTTTGACAATATAGTGTATGTAAAAGTAATCATTTTATTGCTACCGACCTCATAAGTGTGAATACATATTTTGATAAGGCAGCACTGATGAGGTGGCGCTGGTAGGCAACACTGATATGCAGCACTGATGGGCATTGATAGGCGACACTGATGGGCACTTATGGGTGGCACTGATACATGGCACTTATAGGCATCACTGATGGCACTGGCAAGCATTGGGGATGGGCACGGATTGGCAGCTGCCTTGGCACTGATTGGCATTACCCTGGTGGTCTAAGGTGGCATACCTGGTGGTCCAGTGTGGTGGCCATCCCTGGTGGTCCTGGCAGCATCCTGGGGGGGGGGGGGCTGCACTGATAACCAATCAGCACAGACCCCCCCCCCTGTCGGTAGAGCAGCTGATCGTCTCTCCAAGACGCGAGTGAGGAAAAGCCGATCAACGGCTTTTTCTGTTTACATCGTGATTGGACATGGCTGATCAGACTGACACGCCGCACCAGCACCACTGGTCGCCGCGATGCACGCCCCCACAGACGCGCGACGGCTTCTATCCTGCTGGACGTCACGTGACGCCCAGTCAAGATAACTAGACCACCACCGCCGTCGTCATTCTGCTATATGCTGGGCATGAAGTGCTTAACCACTTAAGGACCGGACCAATATGCTGCTAAATGACCCAAGGGGTTTTACAATTCGGCACTGCGTCGCTTTAACGGACAATTGCGCGGTCGTGCGACGTGGCTCCCAAACAAAATTGGCGTCCTTTTTTCCCCACAAATAGAGATTTCTTTTGGTGGTATTTGATCACCTCTGCGTTTTTTATTTTTTGCGCTATAAACAAAAAAAGAGCAACAATTTTGAAAAAAATTCTATATTTTTTACTTTTTGCTATAATAAATATCCCCCAAAAACATATATAACATATGTTTTCCTCAGTTTAGGCCGATACGTATTCTTCTACATATTTTTGGTAAAAAAAAATCGCAATAAGCGTTTATCGATTGGTTTGCGCAAAATGTATAGCGTTTACACAATAGGGGATAGTTTTATTGCATTTTTATAATTTTTTTTTTTTTTACTACTAATGGCGGCGATCAGCGTTTTATTTTGTGACTGCGACATTATGGCGGACACTTCGGACAATTTTGACACATTTTTGGGACCATTGTCATTTTCACAGCAAAAAATGCATTTAAATTGCATTCTTTATTGTGAAAATGACTGTTGCAGTTTGGGAGTTAACCACAAGGGGGCGCTGTAGGAGTTAGGGTTCACCTAGTGTGTGTTTACAACTGTAGGGGGGTGTGGCTGTAGGACTGACGTCATCGATTGTGTCTCCCTATAAAAGGGATCACTCGATCGATGCAGCCGCCACAGTGAAGCACGGGGAAGCCGTGTTTACATACGGCTCTCCCCGTTCTTCAGCTCCGGGGAGCGATCGCGACGGAGCGGCTATAAACGAATAGCCGCGCCGTCGTCCCGGATCGCTCCCCGAGGGAATCCAACCGCCGCATGTAGCGCGCGGGGGGGGGGGGGTCCCGATTGGACCCACGTCTTGGCAGGGACGTACAGGTACACCAATGTGCCTGTACGTGCCATTCTGCCGACGTACATATACATGCGGCGGTCTGGAAGTGGTTAATGTTTGTGGGTTCTAAGTCATTTTCTAGCAAAAAAAATTGTTTTCTTTACATGCAAAAACAGTTCTACCAGGGAAAGGGTACTCAAACTTTTTACAACTTCTTAAAACGAAATGCGCATGGATAATGTGCTACTCCTCATTTCTTTTATTTACATAAATAGCTTGTATGGATGTTCTAGCTCGGGCTGGGTACACAATATACACCCCAGGCCCATACCAACCCAGCAGCTCCCGGTGTCCTCCCTGCCTGGCTCATCTCCAATCACTTCCGCTCTGCGGCTCTGTCACTTCCGCTCTGTGGCTCTATCCTTTTCGCTGTTTGCGTTCCACGGCTGCGTGGTGCGATTGGACAATCTAGGCAGCAACAGAATTCAGGGTCACCACTAGAGGGCCGTCGTCCGTGTGAGACTAGGAAGTGTCCTCAGAGTGGGAGGCGGTGCAGCCATTTTGTTGTAGCCCTGAAGAGGAGGATCGAGGGCTTGTTATGATTCAATGAATCCTTCTGCAGGGGATGTGTGGAAGAATGTGTGCACAGTGAGGAGGAGGTAATAATGTCTTCTTATTATGAGAGAAGGGGGTCCCAGTACTGTGGACTGGATGGTGGGATCATGTCACCTCCACATCATCTTCCTAGAAGTCCTCTATATGTGTGGAACATTAGATGGGGGGCTGTGCTGTGGGCAGGACTGATGGTTCTAGGGAGATGTATGCTGAAATGATGGGACTTACACCAATCAGCCATGACTTTATGACCACCCAGCGGAGTAGGTCACCCTTTTGCCGCCAAAACAACCCTGATCCTTCATAGCATGGACTCCACCACAGTATGCTGTGGTATCTGGCATAGGGTTGCCTCCTCATCCCTTTAAACCTGAACACATATGAATTACACAGGTTCTGAGGCTAATTGAATGCAGATAAGGCACCGAGTTTGTTTAATTACCACCTTAATCAGCCACAGAACCTGTGTAATTAATATGTGTTCGGGTTTAAAGGGATGAGGTGGCAACTAGGGTAGGGTGACCAGACATCCCCGGTTTCAGGGGACAGTCCCCAGATTGAGGACACTGTCCCCGGTCTAAGACTGTCCCCGGTTTTGTCCTCAGATTGCAGGGGCGGACTTAGGGTTATGTCTGTGTCTCTGCCTGCCTCTAACCAGACAGTGCCTCACCCGACCCACTTGTGGCTCACTGTGCCGCCATGTCTGCAGTGATATCTGCTCCTGCCGGCCAAACTTTCTCCCTCCCCATCTACCCCCCTGCACTCCGCACCTCCATCCACTCAGTGTGCTACAAGTGGGACACATAGATGGAGCCTCCATCTTGCTTTGGGCTCTGGCTAGCTGCAGGAGGCATACAGAGGTGGGGTTTCAGGTGGAGCCTCCATATTACCTGCTGCTCTCTTGAAAACTGTGCGGAGATTGCGCTGGGAGACTTGGATATTCTGGGCCAGATTCTCGAAAGAATTACGCCGGTGTATCTACAGATACACCGGCGTAATTCGAAAATCCCGTCGGCGTATCATTGTTTTGTATTCTCAAGTCACTTACACCGTCGGATCCTAAATGCAATACTACGCTGGCCGCTAGGTGGCTTTTACGTCGATTTCAGCGTGGCATATGCAAATGAGTCGATACCCGAATGTTTTTGCGCTACTTCGCCGAAGTTGACGTCGTTTCCGTAAGCGTAAGGTTACCCCTGCTATATGAGGGGTAACCTTACGTCGGTCCGCCGTATGCCATGTTAAGTATGGCTGTCGGGACAGCGTCTGGTTTTTCCGTCGTTTATGTAACTCGTCGCGAATAGGGCTGTGCGTTTATTACGTTCACGTCGAAACCAATGTATCTGCGGCGTACTACGGAGCATGCACACTGGGCTACGTTTAAGGCCGGCGCATGCGCAGTTCGTTCGGCACGGGGGCGCGCTTAATTTAAATACAAGCCGCCTCCTTTGAATTACGCGGGGATACGCCGGGCCATTTACACCACGCCGCCGCAAATTACGGAGCAAGTGCTTGAGGAATACGGAACTTGCTCCACTAAGTTGCGGCGGCGTAGTGTAAATAGCTTACGCTACGCTACTCCGGAATATACGTGAATCTGGCCCTAAGTGAATGGGGTTTGGTGTATGTCATGAATTCAACAAAGGGTTCTCACCTCCCCCCCCCCCCCATACACCATCCACATATACAGTTCTCCCCCCCCCCCCCCCATATACATCATACATCCATACAGTCCCCCACACCATCCATCCTAATTTCTAGATATATATTTTTTTATCTCACGGTGAAATGTGAGAAATTAACTCAATCTCTAACTCAGGGGTTGAAAATTTGCTTGGAATCTAGGAGCCAGCTAAAAAAGTTAGGAGCCAGAAAACGCGCCCCGTCCCGACGAGCTTGCGCGCAGGAGCGAACACATACGTGAGCAGCGCCCGCATATGTAATCGGTGTTCAAACCACACATGTGAGGTATCGCCGCGATTGGTAGAGCGAGAGCAATAATTCTAGCCCTAGACCTCCTCTGTAACTCAAAACATGCAATTTGTAGAATTTTTTAAACGTCGCCTATGGAGATTTTAAAGGGTAAAAGTTTGTCGCCATTCCACGAGCGGACGTAATTTTGAAGCGTGACATGTTGGGTATCAATTTACTCGGCGTAACATTATCTTTCATAATATTAAAAAAAATGGGGATAACTTTACTGTTGTCTTATTTTTTAATTAAAAAAAGTGTAATTTTTTTCACTAAAAAGTGCGCTTGTAAGACCGCTGCGCAAATACGGCGTGACAGAAAGTCACGGCGTATTGCAACGATCGCCATTTTATTCTCTAGGGTGTTAGGATAAAAAATACATATAATGTTTGGGGGTTCTAATTAGAGGGAAGAAGATGGCAGTGAAAATAGTGAAAAATTACATTAGAATTGCTGTTTAACTTGTAATGCTTAACTTGTAATACCAACGGCCACCACCAGATGGCGCCAGCTTACACATCTGGTGGTAATAACTTGTAATACCAACGGCTCACCACCAGATGGCGCCAGCTCACAGGACCCTATTTCTAGTCGCCATGGCGACCTGGCAACCGGGATTTGTCGAGCCCTGCTCTAACTATATCATACAATCATTCCATAAACACATACCACATACACTGCATATATCATTGAGGAAAATATGCTTATTAAATCGTAAGTTTGCCCAAAATGAAAAAAAATGTCCCCGGATTTCATTTTTAAAATCTGGTCACCTTAAACTAGGGATGAGCTCCAGCGTGTTCGCACAGTCCACATGCAGAGCCCACCAGGGCGTCTGCACAGCGCTAATCACAGGCAGGGAGACATTTTCCCGGTGCTTGGCTGCAGAGATCGGGAAATGTCTCCCTGCCTGTGATTTGCGCCGCGCAGACGCCCTGGTGGGCTCTGCACGTGGACTGTGCGAACACACCGGAGCTCATCCCTAGTGGCAGCCCTAATCTGGCACCAAGCTACATAAATCAGGAAATAAAAAATCTCCCTAAAGACCAAAGTCTATGCAGAACTGCATCATTTAAAATAGTATTTTCATTTAATAGATTTATTGCTGTGTCGACCTTACAAAGCAGCATTTTTCCAAGTACTTCCAGAGGAGAAGGAGTATATAGAAGGACACAAGGATCTCTACAAGGACGCCATGATGGAGAAGCGGCCACCCCTCACATCACCGGGTAAGAGGAGACTTCTATTTCTTGTAAAGGAGAGAAGAGTATTGAAGATCCCCCTAGATACACATCCTCTGATATAAAGACATAGGGCCAGATCCACGTAGCGGATCGTAATTTTAGTCCGGCGTAGCGCATCGTAGTAACGCTACGCCGCCGCAACTTTGAGAGGCAAGTGATGTATTCACAAAGCACCTCTAAAGTTACGGCGGCGTAGCGTAAATCTGCCGGCGTAAGGGCGTGGAATTCAAATGTTAATGATGTGGGCGTGTTTTATGTTAATTTTACTTGACCCGACGTAAATAAGGTTTTTTCTGAACGGCGCATGCGCCGTCCGTGGGGGTATCCCAGTGTGCATGCTCCAAATTAACCTGCAACAAGCCAATGCTTTCGACGTGAACGTCATTCTATGCAAAGCCCTATTCGCGAACGACTTACGCAAACGACGTAACATTTTCAAAATTCGACGCTGGAACAATGTCCATACTTAACATAGGATACGCCTCATATAGCAGGGGTAACTTTACGCCGGAAAAAGGCTTACGGAAACAAAGTAAAAAAATGCGCCGGCCGGACATACATTTGTGGATTCGCGTATC
This sequence comes from Rana temporaria, assembly GCF_905171775.1. Lineage (NCBI taxonomy): Eukaryota > Metazoa > Chordata > Amphibia > Anura > Ranidae > Rana > Rana temporaria. Next base: position 166,773,560 of record NC_053496.1, read on the forward strand.
TAGCTAATTTGCATACTCGACGCGGAAATCGACGGAAGAGCCACCTAGCGGCCAGCGGAAATATGCACCTTAGATCTGACGGCGTACTAAGATGTACGCCAGTCGGATCTAGCCCAGCTTCAGGCATATCTTGTTTTGTGGATACAAAACAAAGATACGCCGGAGCAAACTAGCAGTTACGCGGCGTATCAATAGATACGCCAGCGTAACTGCTTCGTGGATCTGGCCCATAGAAACAATGTATTCAGTCAGTGTGTGTGTTTCCTACAGATGGATCCAGTAACAGGAATCCCCCAGAGAGATCTCCCCGTCCTCTGTATTCCCGGGACTCCACACAGGAGGATCAGGAGATCCCTCAGGAGGATCAGGTAGGAGGAACTGGAAGTCTTAACAATGCTATGTATTGTTTATACATTATTTATACATAAGTGTAGTGTCTATTTTGTATTTGTAAGAATGAAGATCCCGTTAAAGTTAAAGAGGAAGCTGAGGATCTGTATGTGAGGGGTGATGAGACATGTAAAGAGGAGGAAGTTCTTCCAGAGATCGGCACAGGTGAGGAATAAACACTAAATCCAGAGAAGAGTCCCAGATCCTCCTTGTTCAGTCACTACAACTAGGGTTGTCCCGATACCGATACTAGTATCGGTACCGATTCCGAGTATTTGCGGGAGTACTCGTACTTCCGCAAATACTCCCGATACCGAAATAGAATACTTCTCCCCCGCCGCCGCCGCATCTCCGCTTGGTTAATATGGGCGGGGAACATTACAGCATTCATTTGAATAGCTGTAGTCTTTCCCGCTGCACCGCGTATAGACACTCCCCCTTGCTCGGGTGAACTGTCCAATCCCGAGCAAGGGGGAGTGTCTATACGCAGCGCAGCGCGAAAGACTACAGCTATTCAAATGAAAGCTGTAATGTTCCCCGCCCGTATTAACCAAGCGGGGATGCGGCGCGGCAGCTTGTACGGTAAGGGGGACATGGCTGCATATATGGGGGGGACATGGCTGCATATGGGGGGGGACATGGCTGCATATGGGGGGACATGGCTGGATATGGGGGGGACATGGCTGCATATGGGGGGGGACATGGCTGCATATGGGGGGGGACATGGCTGGATATGGGGGGGGACATGGCTGGATATGGGGGAGACATGGCTGCATATATGGGGGGGACATGGCTGCATATATGGGGGGGACATGGCTGCATATGTGGGGGGACATGGCTGCATATATGGGGGGGATATGGCTGCATATGTGGGGGGACATGGCTGCATATGTGTGGGGGACATGGCTGCATATGGGGGGAGGACATGGCTGCATCTGTGGGGGGACATGGCTGCATTTGGGAACACATTTAAAAAAAAGTATCGTTATTTGGTATCGGCGAGTACTTGAAAAAAAGTATCGGTACTTGTACTCGGTCCTAAAAAAGTGGTATCGGGACAACCCTAACTACAACAATTTCTTCTTCTCCCCCCTCCTCTGTCAGTAGACAGTAATGGGGAGACAGTATGTGCCCAGTGGGGGAGTCAGGAGCCATCGGCCTCTATTAGACTCCGACTCTCCTCCTCACATCATGTCATTGGGTGTTACCAGCCAAGAAATATGGCCAGTCTCCCCCCCACACACTCTCGGGGGTCTCTCATACATCTCAATACAAGGGCCTTCACTCTCTTCTTTATTTACAGGCACCAGAGCCACTCAGACAGAGGTCAAAAGTGAAGCAGAGGAACTAAAAATAATTAAAAAGGAAGTGGGGGAAATTTCTTCATATATCACCATTGGTGAGTAGTAAACATTAAACTCAGAAAAGCTACGTTGACGCCAAACGCGTTGCGTCCCTCAGGTGTGAATGCAATCTCAATCCAGAGAAGAGTCCCAGATTCTCCTTGTTCAGTCACTACAACAATCTCTTCTTCTCCCCCTCCTCCATCAGCCTCTATTAGACTCCGGCTCTCCTCCTCACATCATGTCATTGTGTGTTACCAGCCAAGAGACGTGACCAGTCTCCCCCCCACACACACTCTGGGGTCTCTCATACATCTCACTACAGAGGGCTTCACTCTCATCTTTATTCACAGACCCCGGAGACACTCCGAGAGACGTCAAAGCTGAGGAGGAGGAAGGACGACATATGAAGATTAAAGAGGAAGAAATTCCTCTGGAGATCAGCACAGGTGAATAATAAACACTAAATCCAGAACAGATTTTTTTTATTTTGTTCATTGAATGTTTCATTTATTATTTGTGTCTACTCGTGGTTGTAAATTTTAGGTTAGTAAACACACCCAGACCTTAGCCTGTCTTGGGATGGCTGATCTCTCTCAGCTAATAACCATGTGTGTTTCTGAAAGCGGAGTCCAGGCTTTTTTGTTTATTAAATGTCAGCAGCTACAAACTTTTAATAAGAAGACTGCTGACTTTTAATAAGAAGACACTCACCCGTTCCACGGTCCAACGATGTGTCCACCCAGAGCCCCTCCTCTCCGCTGGCACCGTCATAGCCACTGTGGGCACCCATCAGTGACAGCTTTCAGCTTCACGGCCGGACACGCACTTCGCATGCGGGAGTCACTCAGCGCTCTCCCAGTGGATAGGCAATCTTCTGGGACCTGTCACATGTCCCAGAAGATTGCCGAGAGGGATTGGCCGCCTAGGGGGTGAGTTGCCTAGGTGGCCCGTAGGTGGAAGGAGGAAGTGGGACCTGGAAGTCCCACTCAAAACGAAGCACTCGCACCCCCCCAAAAAAATGACATGCCAAATGTGGCATGTAAGGTCTCGTACACACGACCGAACATGTCTGCTGAAACTGGTCCGCGGACCAGTTTCAGCAGACATGTTCGGTCGTCTGTACGGCTGACCGGACAATTTTCCGGCAGGTCGGACAGGTTTCCAGCGGACGAATGTTTCTTAGCATGCTAAGAAACATGTCCGCTGAAAGCCTGTCCGTCGGACATGTTCGGTCGTCTGTACAACTTACCGGACATGTCCACTCAGCCAAAAGCCCTCGCATGCGTCAAAGTGATTCGACGCATGTGTGGAAGCATTGACCTTCCAGGGTTCGCCACGTCATCGTCGCGGCCACGTCACTGCGTATCCTGTCTGCGCGGATTTCGGTTTGATGGTTTGTACAACCATCAGACCGAAAATCTCCGAGCGACATGTCCGATGAAAACGGTCCGTGGACCGTTTTCAGCGGACATGTCCCCTTGTGTGTACGAGGCCTAAGGGGACGAGGAGTGCTTAAAGCGGAAGTTCCACTTTTGTTTGGAACTCTGCTTTAAAGCCTAAGGATAGCTAACTTAGGAAATGAAATATCGGCACAAGGGACATAACTCACAGTCAGTAGGATGTGTCCCCTGTGCTGATTCTGCTTCATAATTTTCCAGTGTTGCAGGGGTTAATACAACTAAGGGGCCGCCACAGGCATCAAGAGAGCCTTACTATGTCTGCCCTTTTTGTTCAGCTTCACCTTTTTATAGAAGCTACCCCCCATTTAGAGATCAAGTTTGATTCATAGAAGCTGTAGTAAGGCTTCTTCTATGAAAGAGTTGGGCTCTCCTGACAAAAGTCCGTGACGGCCCCTTAGTTCTAATACCCTGTTTTCACATTTAGCTACACTTGGGCTTTAACCCTTATCAGCGTGTATTTTTGTTATACAAAGAGTTTTATTGTTTTTTTCTCAGTTGTATATATCAATGAAGACCGAAATTACTACCAAACAGGGCAACACGAAGATAAAAATGCAATAAAACTATCCCCTATTTTGTAAACGCTATAAATTTTGCGCAAACCAACCGATAAACGCTTATTGCGTTTTTTTTGTTTGTTTTTTTTACCAAAAATAGGTAGAAGAATACGTATCGGCCTAAACGTTTATATATATGTTTTTGGGGGATATTTATTATAGCAAAAAGTAAAAAATATAGAATTTTTTTCAAATTTGTTTATAGCGCAAAAAATAAAAACCGCAGAGGTGATCAATTACCACCAAAAGAAAGCTCTATTTGTGGGGAAAAACAGGACGCCAATTTTGTTTGGGAGCCACGTCGCACGACCGCGCAATTGTCTGTTAAAGCGACGCAGTGCCGAATCGCAAAAACTGGCCGGGGTCCTTTAGCTGCCTAAAGGGTCTTAAGTGGTTAAGGTTCAAATACAGTATTACAGAACTTTTGTAGCTGGTGTTTTATGTGACCAAATGTATATTTTCTGCAGATGGATCTTGTAACAGAAATACACCAGAGAGATGTCCCCGTCACCTTTATTCTCAGGATTCCACCCAGGAACATCAGGAGATCCCACAAGATGATCAGGTAGTTGGAACTAAAGGTCCTGTATGAATGTACAGTGGGGGGTGCTTGTAGCAACAACCAGCTGGATCCTGGTACACGTTACAGTAGAAATATTTGCCAGCACACCATGGAACGACGTAGATGGCGTCCAAACGGATGTTTTATTGCATGATCGCAACACAAAGAGAGTGCAACGTTTCGGAGCCACGTAGGGCCCCTTCGTCAGGCATGTGATAAATGTGGGGTTACAATGTGCAAAATTTAAAGAGCCATCAACCAATCGAAAAAAGACAGAAAAAGAAAAAAAACACAGCAGCAAACCAAGCTCCTCCCACCCCCAGACTGCTATGACGTCACAAATCCCGCCAGAAAGCAGGTAAAATTGCCTTAGTATGTTACTAAAAGTGACAAAAAGACAAAGTGAGAGGTAAAGTCATAGTCATATTTAGGTGTGCCTTGGTAGTACCCGGTATGTGATATCAGTCACTTTATATTTATATTTATATTTATTTACTTTTATTTATTTTTATTTTATTTTATTTTCATTTTTTTCTTTATTATTATTATTATTATTTTTTCTTTATTTATTCATTTTTCCCCCTTTATCATCCCTTACTATTATTTATTTATTTTTCATTTATTTATTTAATTTTTTCCTTCATTTATCTTTTCCTTCATACTTATTATGTTTATTTCCCTTCTCTGGTACGCCCCTCCTCTACCCTCTTTTTCTTTT